>NC_056728.1:1136624590-1136892231 GCF_019279795.1 Protopterus annectens | reverse complement strand
TTGGCAGTATTAGGGGGCCCAATCGGGGGTTGTCATGTTGGTGTGTCCAACTGTCAGGTTGAGGGTACATGTAGCATGCTGATATTGCCAGATGTGCCTGTAATCCACAGTTACACGTGGGGGACTGCAAACACTGCTACCTGTAGGCACATGCAAGTACACCATAGGAGGGAACCAGGGTATTACAACCAACGTGGTGCTACAGATGTAACTGAGACACATACCGTTAACACATCACAATGCATGCTGCACCTGCACTACATGGTATGACTGGTGCATGTCGACAGTACACAACCTATGTCACATACACAACTCAGTATTCACACACAACCACTGCAACATACATATGCCTCACTATGCATACACAGGTATTACATACACCTCTCACTATGCTGTTCACCCTGTGCATCAGAATATTTGTGCATAACCCTGCACAGATGGTGTGGATGACAGGGATGCGGCACAGGCTTCATCATATGCACAGGGTGATATGATTGCCAGGGGCATAGGCTGCACCAATGGATAAAATCATGTGTGTGTGTAAGGGCCGGTGAGTTGAGTGGACATGTCTGTGCAGAATTCATGTGGATGTTGTAAAGCCCTACAATTGTGTTTGCTGTGTGTGTGTATGTGTGTACACAGTTCTGCCATTTGTGATGCCTACACAGGGTATAATTGACAGCCGCAGATTGTACAGTGCAGGTTGTACACCTCACTGTGTCCGTCCACGGCCACGTGACCTGTGCCTGCCTGGGGTTGCACGGGCACTACCAGGTGGAGGTACAGAGTGGCTACAGTCCGATGACACATGTCCGCTGGAACCGTGTCCCCGCTGAGACCGTCCAGGGCCATGTCCACATGGCCTGCTGTGTCCTGGTGTTGACAGTGCAGCACCAGCTGCACTGCTACTGCTACCAGCACTATGGGAGTGGGCATGTGAGCTGGCACGCTCACGTCAACCTACATTAGGTGGTGTTGCTGGCCTACGTCCACGTGGCCTACGCCTCACTCCTACCAGGTGTTCCAGCACAGACAGCTCCCGCTCGCAGATTGCCATGCCTCGGTCAAGGATTCCGACCATTTCACCTAGTTGCCTATCCAGAACATGCAATATGCTGTTGAGCATTTGCCAATGCCTGGATGTTGTCATTTAGGGTATGGCTAGCAGCCCTCTGCAGCCTCTGCCCTTCTCTGTTCTGCCATTCAGCACATGCCTGTGCCACCATTACAGTCTGGAACATGCATCTGGTGATATCAGCTGCTGCGCTCTGTCCTGCAGGTGCATGTCTGCCAGAGGTCCTCCTACGAGCAGCACCGGCCACATGCCTGTGCGGCACATCTGCAGTCATTACACTGACACCATGGTGTGTAGACACACCTTCTGTAGCCACCACACATTCCTGTTCCATGCCAACAGACACTGACTGTCCTTCCTCTATGGCCACCAGTAATGCGGTATGTGTTGGCAGCAGAACTGTGTGCGGGGAAGAGGGGGACATAGCTGGGATGGTAACCATTGGCACAGATTCAGCCCCTGACAACCCTGCCTGTACCTCATGCATATGTTCATCACCGCTAGTATCTGTGGGGACACTAACATCAGGTGGACCGCAGGAGGGTAACGCACCTACATCACCTGTGAATGCAAAGAAATACTGTAAAGTACAATAGACACAGACACACACACACACACACACACACACACACACACACACACACACACAGACACACACACACACAGACACACACACACAGACACACAGACACACACACACACACACACACATACACTCACACAGACACACACACACACATACACACACACACACACACACTCACAAAGGCACATACACACACTGACACATACACAAACACTCACACAGACACACACAGACACACACACACACACACACACACACACACACACACACACACACACACACACACACACACACACACACACACACACACACACACACACACACACACACACAGACACATACACACAGACACACACACACACACACACACACACACACACAAACACAGACACACACAGACACACCATGCATGTGATTAGTCAGATGGCATGCAGCATGCCTGCGATACAGCAGAGGGCATGCAGCTCAGAGATTAATAGTGTTAGTAAGCATACCTCCCTGGGGTGCACACTACAGCAAGCAGGTGTCATATCAGTAGCCATGCAGTTCACACAATCATGGTAGTATGCATGCATCCCCATGATACACCATGTGGCCCAGAACAGGATAACAGTACACATGGCTGACGTGACCTTGACATGTAATCTGCTGACATGTGCATTAACAGGCATACATGTTTGACACAATGGTGTCCTGACACATGTACAGCATCATAATGGGCTTCGCATTGCAGTGTTGTGTGTATGCCCTACAGATAGAATGCATGTTTAGCAAATGTGCATGAGCATGGGAGGGTAGTGTGAGCCGTCTACATTGCTATACAGTGTGAAGTACAGACACTGTGCCATTGCATGGCAACAGGAGGCATGTATGTTGCTGTAGAATGCATAATATGTACACATTGCATAGCCATAACTGCAACACAGTCATGATGTTCGACAGATGGTATATGGTAGACTTCAGTGACACCTCCAGTAGCTGTGCATGTATGTTTGGTATGTGGTACACACATATGTCGCACCCACTCCTGTGGTTACCGTATTACCACTGTGGCGTGGATATCCTCCTACATGGCCACACCTATCTGTACTGGGTGTGTAACTGGTACATAGGCACCCATTGTACCTCTGAACTCAAGACATCTACACACATTCAAGGGTACACCACCTCATTTAGGGTGTACCTTACACAACAGCTACAGCTTTACATGCCAGAACATTAACACGCCATGACGTTTACTGAGCTCTGACAGTTTAAATATGTGGCTGCACTCCAGACACCACATCTGTACACATTTGCATACTACATACTCAGGGGTGACCTCTGCTGATCAGACAGGGCCCATGTCCACAACATTATTGATGGATATGCTCCTCATACGCAACATAAGCAGAGGCCACTGCGAGCAACATGCTCATGGATATGTGCACACACGCCACAATGAGTGGGATGTGCTTCTGGGTTACATTCCCAAACCGGACACTCACCATGCCATGGAACATAAGTCCTATGTACATCACGCAGGGACACTCAGTAGCACTGTTCATGTGATACCTCCCTTGGTGGTTGGGAGACACATGTAGGCCTGGGATCACTGCAGTGGCTGTACTGTGCAGTGGTGCAGGTGACACCTGGCTCTGCTCTTCACAGGACACTACCCTGGAGAGGTGCCACTAGTGTGAACACTGTAGTTGTGCTTACACATGGCATTGCCAGACTGCATAGTACCCCACTATGCACCTGTGCAGCTATTACATGTCCTTTGTGCATGGTTACTTGGTAGCCCTTCCATTTAGATTAGCTATCATGCTATTACTATGTCCCATACCTACAGGCATGTATGTATGTATTGGTATGTATGTATTCTGTTATTGTACATACCAATAGACGATACCTGTGGTATGCATGATATGCCTGTTATGCTGTGTAGAATATCTGTCATATCTACCTATAATACTATACATTACACATATTTCACATAGTATCCCATAATGCAAAGCATACTTGCTCAGCGGGACCACCTTACATATGTCATTAACGTTATATGCCCATACACATGTGTGCTGTGACAGTATATCAACATACACTATCCCCTGCTATGGCACGTCCTTGTTGGACATACCCTACCACTGACGGCGGGTTGTATGGCATTGTTCTGTTTAATGGCCTCATGTAGCATCCCTTGTGGTGTCTGTGCTGTGTACCTTGTGTCCCACTGCTGGACGCACAGATTCTACAAGCGTTAGTATGCTCAGCAAGACATCACTACATAAATACCTTTCCCCACTTTATGCATTGCGGACACGTTTAATTAATGCAAACCAGGCTATACATACAGTAAAACTAATTAATACAGATAATGCTATACATAACCTTACATATCGGGCGTTCTACATACCTTGTTGTTGTTACAGCGTTTTGTTTCTATCTCTCTCACAGTGTTTCAACTGTTATTCGGTATGAGCATACGGTTTGAATGTCTGGCAAGTCATCCTTATATACGTCAATACCTGAAACATGTGGATTCTTCCCACCAATTGGTGTTCCTGAGTGACTAATTACTTGCATATCAGCTGTGCAGCTACTCCATTTGCCAATTATGCTGCGAAAGTGGGGTATAATTGGATTCTCCACTTGAGCGTTGCCTATTTGCCCTACCTTCGGGGAGACGGTCTGTATTGTGTTTTGTTATGTGTAACTGCAACTGCTATGCATGGAGACAAGTATAGTTTGGATTCATGTCCCCCATGGATTGTGTGTGACAGGTAGAGTATTTGGTTCAACATGTGGGTGTACCTGTCATCCTGACGTCTGTTAACGGAGTATTGCAATCAAAACCTGTAACATGGCTGTTTGTTCCATTATACAACGCCTGCAATTTTGCGTGTCGCTTTTAATTGTGTCTCTCACATGGTATGTTGAGGGTTCTGCAGGTGTAATTGACTGACTGGATGTTTGTGCTGCTATTACAGTTTGTATTGCTTTAGTTTCTAGTGTGGGGGATGTCGGTGGTTGTACGTAACATATACGGTTTGTGGGCCTTGCATTTCTACATAATCCGTATATATGTGTGTGGGCTCCATCCTAATTAGAGAGCTAACAGTTAGTAGACTTATGTTACGGGATTGTACGTTGGGCCGTTGTTAATTGGTTTCTATATCGTCTGCAGGTGAGCTTGCTACTTGTATACCTCTGTAATTGCAGCGATATATCAGGGAATATGTGTAAGTGACAGCTATCCCTTGTATTTCTGTCCCAGATATTTGCAGTCATTGTGGTTGTGTTGTTAAAAGAGCCTGTTTGCCATGGGTTGCCACCTTTTCATATGGCCATTGTTGGACACTTGTGGGACACAAAGCGGTGTTTACAGGCCAACACGTAGCCACGGTCAGTACACAGGTAGCACATACTTTTATCCTCACTACATACCTATTGTTGTGTGACTTTGGCTACTTATCATATTGCATGTAACATTTAAGTTTCTTACATACAGGCATAACTATTAAATACAACTGTTACATTATATATGGGACATATTTATGTCCTACCATCTCGGACATTTGCCCTTTGTACTGTTTTATGTCAGGACACACCTGCCCAGGGTGGGGCTGTCCCTCCTACTGTGGTACAGGTAGTAACCATATGCCTACGGCTAGCTATACCCACACCTACCATACTGATCTGCCTCTGACTTGGCACCAACATACACATGTTGTGGACACACACACACATTACAGTCACACAGAAATGCACACGGCACCCTCAACGCACACTTACACAGACTATGGCACTCACAGACACAGTTGAACACAGTACCTACGTGGACCGCGACACCGGCAGCGGTGACTAACTGTCCCTTCATATCATCATACTATTACTCGCGGATGTGCTGTTCCGGTACTGTGTTCTATCGGTCTTTCAGCCTCGTGGTTACTCATGTCGGTATGTTACACATTCTATGGTTGGCGGTATCCTATTTATTTGTATCTCCAAGATGTTATGAATGTCGTTGAACTATCTATTATATTTGCAGATATCACTGAATCCATCTATATCACCATATATCCCTCTATTGCCCTTTCTATCTGTATTATATATATGCATATGTGTACACATATATATATATATATATATATATATATATATATATCTTGCGGGGAACATGACAGGCACACAGCACCACCATATGCTGTAAGACTGGTGTACTGTTCAGGTGTTGGCATTCCGTGTTCCACTGGCTGTTGTGTTTACAATGTTTGAGGGCTGTCTATGTAGGAGTCACACACTGGGCCACCTATACATTACAAATTACAGGTGGTCATGTTTGTGTGCCATCCATTTTACTGTGTGTGCAGGTGGAGAGGTGTCAGTCCGTAGGGGCCTACATGGTCAGAGTATGTGCTATACGTTCCCTCTTTGCCAAGGCGTAGGCATATTGGGCATGCCTCCGTCTGTCTACTGGGGCTGGCACAGTGTGTTCATGGTCTGAATCCCTATGTGCCTGTACTGGCCTTGGCAATTGCGGTGGGCTATGAGGGCCTTCACCATTTTGTCCCTGCTGCAGCTGCTTCCGCAGGATCATATTATGTAGCATGGCACATACTATGACGATGTGGGCACACGTGCCTGGAGAGTACTGCAAGGCTCCACCAGATGTATCCAAGCACCGGAATCGTGATTTCAGCATCCCGAACACATGCTCTATGATGATTCTGGTTTGTGCGTGTGCCTCATTATGGCGTTCTTGCATGGGTGTGTGTGCATTTCTGATGGGAGTCATCATCCACGGCTCCAGTGCATAGCCAGCATCCCCCATGAGATGGCCGTGTGGGATGTTCCCCCTGACAAATACCTGATACAGCTGTGAGGCATGCCAGATATGGGAGTCATGGTAGCTTCCAGGGCTGCCAGCACACACATCCATGATAATGCCCTGGGCATTGCACATGACCTGGCAGTTGATGGAGTGGAATCCCTTGCAGTTTATGTAGCGCCTACCCTGCTCACCAGGTGGTGACTTGATTTGTATGTGCGTGCAGTCTATTGCACCCAGTACCTCAGAGTATTGTGCCACATGGTGGAAGTGGCACATATTGCTGGCCAACTCCTCCTGAGTTCTGGGGAAGTATATCTGCTCATTGGCATGTGGTAACATGGCATCCAGGAACTGGTGTAGTACCCTGGATGCTGATGCCTGTGAGATACCCATTATATCTCCAGTTGGCCTTTGAAAGGTACCTGTGGCCAGTATTTGCAGGCTTACACATACCTTCATGTCCACTGGTATGGGTTCCCCTCTGTTGTTTCTGCTTCTCAGGCGTGGCCGGCACAGCTCCACTATTTGCTGTAAGATGTCCCTGTCCACCCTGTAATGCTCTATTATCTCCAGGTCATGTAGCCCCTGGTAGGTTACCCTTGGTCTGAACACTCTCCTTCTCCTCCGAGGCCTGCGGTGGTTGTCGGCATCATCCTCCACAACACCGTCAGTCTCTAACACATGCTGATGAATCACAGCTATGGCAGCTCCCAACATGTACATTTTAAAAGTTCCCCGTGTGTTTACACCTATGGTGCGGTGTTTGGGAATACACAGGTGTGTGTTGGGTGCTTTCACATTTTATACTATTGTGCTGTAAACACCGATGATGTCATAGGGTGTGTATGTACGTTCGTAGCTACAGGTTATGTTATGTGTTTTACTGCCGGAACTACTATTGTGGTGCCTTTGGTGTTGAATTACATTTGCCTGCCGTGGATTACTTCTTGACCTTCCCTTTACATTTCTGCACATTGCACCTACCATTTTCTGGCATGCATCCTGCAGCCTACTTTCATTTGTACTTTCCTGGATCTAGCGTATCTTGCGTTATGTGTGCTACTGCCGGTCTGCTGTCAGTTTGCTTTGCTCTGCTGTGTCAGGTCTCCTATCTTTGCAATCCAATACCTCCCCTCCTTTCTTTGCATTCACATGCCTCCCCTATCCTGTTTTGCAGGTTTCTGCAAGCGGAGTTGTCAGCTGCCGTTGATTGGCCTTCTTGGGTTGATTGGTGTTGATTGCTCATTAGTACTCCAATTACCCTACTTCCACATTTCCTTCTTTTCTTCCCCTGACCTTCCTGTTTCTGCTATTGTTTGCGGCGCGTGCGTCCGATTACTGGGTTTCGGGCACATTTTCATCCTCGTACATATGCGCTTTTGGCCACCATGTGTGCTCTCAGCTAAACGATTCCTCCCCACCCCTATCCTGCAGCTTTGCTTAGCAACGGACAGGCCAGATTTGCAATGCTCCAATGTGCTTAGTGCTACTGTGGCACACCCCTCTGCTGATGTCATGTATCTCCTCTGAGCCACTCCTCGGTGTTATACTGCTGCGCCGTATGGTACAACCTTCCTCCGGTGGGACATTTGCAATTCAGTATTATCTGCCTCATTTGCATGGCATTGACTACTAATTCATAGTTACCGCGCCGAACACTATCGCAAGCCCTTAGCAACCCTTGCACCTTGGTTGTGGTGTTCCATGCCTACCATTGTGTATTATGCTGTTGCGATTTTATAACATTTTTATATTATTTCTTTATGTTACAGCTTCTGCACACATGCCCTGCGGTTCTGCTGTGCGTTACTGTGGACATGACATTAAATGTTGTTATTTACGTGTTGTGCATCTTTTCTTATGCCATTGGCTGTGTATTTCGCCATTGGCATTTGTTAATGTCGTGATACTTGCGTCTGGCCCTCTTCCATAGCTTCGATGTTCTGTTTGGGAAAATGTAAACCGTGTTTTTTGGTTTACATTTCCGTGGGCTTACGCTACGCCTGCACCACTTCATGAATCGCTATATGCCTTCATTTGCATGGTGCGACACTGCACATGGGGTGATTTGCATACCTACGCCGGGGGCTGCGCAGATCTGGCATACGCCGGTAGTGCACGTGGAATTGGATCGTACCTGAATCGCTCGGTGGCCATATTTGGCATTATAACACCTACACTATGCGTGCGCCTGGTGCAAGCTTCATGAATCCCCTGGATAGTGTATCTAAAATGTGGAAAAGACTGATACAGTGTATCTAAAATTGGGAATAAAGGACAGGTACAGTGTATTAGTGTATCAAAAATGGGGAATAAAGGACAGATACAGTGTATCTAAAATGGGGTATAAAAGGCAGGCACAGTGTATCTAAAATGGGATGTAGAGGACAGATACAGTGCACCTAAAATAGGGAATAAAGGACAGCTACAGTACATCTAAAATGGGGAATAAAGGACAAATATAGTGTATCTACAATGGGAGAATAAAGGACAGGTACACTGTGTATCCAAGATGGAGAAAAAGGGCAGGTGCAGTGTGTGTCTAAAATGGGGAATAAAAGGACAGATACACTATATCTAAAATGGGGAAAAAGACTGATACATTGTATTTATAATTGGGAATGAAGGACAGATACAGTGCATCTAAAATGGAAATAAGGACAGGTACAGAGCATCTAAAATGGGGAATAAAGTACAGGTACAGTGCCTTTAAAATGGGGAATAAAGGACAGATACAGTGTATCTAAAATGAGGAATGAAGGACAGACATAGTGCATCTGAAAAGAGAAGAAAGGACAGCCTCTAAAATGGGGAATAAAAGTCAGATATACAGAAGTGTATCTAAAATGTGTAATAAAGGACAGGTGCAGTGTGCATCTGAAATGGTGAAAAAAGGGACAGGTACAGTGTATCTAAAATGGGGAATAAATGACAGGTACAGTGCAACTAAAAGGAATAGAGAACAGATGCAGTATATCTAAAATGGGGAAAACACTGATACAGTGTATGTAAAGTGGGGAATAAAGGACAGGTACATTGTATCAGTGTATCTAAAATGGGGAATAAAGGATAGATACACTGCACCTAAAATGGGGAATAAATGACAGGTACAGTGTATCTAAAAGGAATAAAGCACAGATATGGTGTACCTAAAATGGGGAAAAGACTGATACAGTCTATGAAAAATGGGGAAAAAGGGACAGGTACAGTGTATAAGTGTATCTAAAATGGGGAATAAAGGACAGATACAGTGTATCTAAAAATGGTGAATAAAAGACAGGTACAGTGCATCTAAAAAGAACAAAGCATAGATACAGTGTAACTAAAATGGGGAAAAAGACTGATGCAGCATATCTAAAATGGGGAATAAAAGATAGGTACAGCGTATCAGTGTAAATAAAATGAGGAATAAAGGACAGGTACAGTGTTCATCTAAACTGGGGAATGAAGGACAGGTGCAGTGAGCATCTAAGATGGGGAATAAAGCACAGGTACAGTTTGTCTAAAATGGGAAATAAAAGACAGATACAGTGTGTCTAAAATGGGGAATATAGAAAAGGTACAGTGAGCATCTAAGATGGGGAATAAAGGACAGATACAGTATATCTAAAATGGGGAATATAGGACAGGTATGGTACATCTAAAATAAGGAATAAAGGACAGGTGCAGTGTGCATCTGAAATGGGGAAAAAGGGGGCAGATGCAGTGTATCTAAAATGGGGAATAAAGGACAGGTGCAGTGCATCTAAATTGAATAAAGTACAGATGTAGTGTATCTAAAATGGGGAAAACACTGATACAGTGTATGTAAAGTGGGGAATAAAGGACAGGTACATTGTATCAGTATATCTAAAATGAGGAATGAAGGACAGATACACTGTACCTAAAATGGGGAATAATTGACAGGTACAGTGTATCTAAAAAGGAATAAAGCACAGATATGGTGTATCTAAAATGGGAAAAGACTGATACAGTGCATGAAAAATGGGGAATAAAGGACAGGCACAGTGCATGAGTGTATCTGAAATGAATAAAAAATAGACAGAAAAAGTGTATCTAAAATGGGGAATAAAGGACAGGTACAATGTATATCTAAAATGGGAAATAAAGGACAGATACAGTACACATAACATAGGGAATAAAGGACAGGTACAGCGCATCTAAAATGGGCAATAAAGGACAAATATTGTGCATCTACAATTGGGGGACAAAGGACAGGTACAGTGTGCATCCATGATGGGGACAAAGGACAGGTACAGTGTGCATCTAAAATGGGGAATAAAGGACAGATACAGTGCTATCTAAAATGGGAAATATAGGAAAGATACAGTGCATCGAAAATGGGGAATAAAGGACAGCTACAATGTGCATCTAAAATGGGGAATAAAGGACAGATACAGTGTATCTAAAAGGAATAAACTATAGATCCACTGTATCTAAAATTTGGAAAAAGACTGATACAATGTTTGTAAAATGGGGAATAAAGTACAGGTACAGCGCATCTAAAACAGGAAACAAAGGAAAGGTACAGTGTGTCTAAAATGGGGAATAAAGGACATATACAGTGTGTCAAAATGATGAATAAAGAACAGGTACAGGGTCTAAAATGGGGAATAAAAGACAGAGATAAAGAAGCGTTTCTACAATGGGTAATAAAGGACAGGTGCAGTGTGCATCTGAAATGGGGGAAAAAGGGGCAGGTACGGTGTATCTAAAATGGGGAATAAAGGACAAGTGCAGTGCAACTAAAAAGAATAAAGTACAGATGTAATGTATCTAAAATGGGGAAAACACTGATACAGCATATGAAAAAGTGGGGAATAAAGGACAGGTACAGTATATCAGTGTATCTAAAATGGGGGATAAAGGACAGATACACTTCTCCTAAAATGGGGAATACATAACAGGTACAGTGCATCTAAAAGGAATAAAGCACAGATACGGTGTATCTAAAATGGGGAGAAGACTGATACAGTGTATGAAAAATGGGGAATAAAGGACAGGTACAGTGTATCAGTGTATCTAAAATGGGGAATAAAGGACAGATACAGTGCACCTAAAATGGGGAATAAAGGACAGGTACAGTGCATCTAAACAGAATAATGCACAGATACAGTACATCTAAAATGGGGAATAAAGGACAGGTACAGTATATGAGTGTATCTAAAATGGGGAAGAAAGGACAGGTACAGTGTATCTAAAATGGGGAATAAAGGACAGATAAAGAGCACTTAAAATAGGGAATAAAGGACAGGCACACTGTATCTAACATGGGAAGTAAAGGACAGATACAGTGCACATAAAATGGGGAATAAAGGACAGGAACAGTGCATCTAAAATGGAGAAAAAAGAACAGGTACAGTGTGCATCTGAAATGATGAATAAAGGACAGATGAAGTGCATCTAAAATGGGGAATAAAAGACAGATACAGTGCATCTAAAATGGGAACTAAAGGACAGGTACAGTGAGCATCTAAGATGGGGAAAAAGAACAGGTATAGTATATCTAAAATGGGGAATGAAGGACAGGTGCAGTGAGCATCTAAGATGGGGAATAAAGGTACAGTTTATCTAAAATGGGGAATAAAGGACAGATACAGGCCGGGATTCACTAATCCACCATGTAAGACTAACCAAGTCTTACACGAAAACTGCAGTCTAAGAGTATGATGTCAGTGCATCATGCATATTCATAAGGGCACGCTGACTCAACTCTAAGGCTAACACGGAGCATGCACGAATGCAGGGGGCGTGTCAGACTGCCGAGCAGTCCAAATATCCACGCCCCTGCAAGTGCCTAAACTGAAAATGTCAACTGAAATGAGCAAGTCCGCTCAAATGTCCACATACACAACACTACACACCCCCACATTGTAAATCCCTGTACAAGTTTATAATGTAAAGCTTTCCTTTTTTTTTCTTATTCCCGATATAGCTGCCCGTATTTGCGTGTGTATGCGAGGGTTTGCCCATTGCTAAGGTACAGTTAGCAGTGTTGACGTCAAAGAGGAGAATAAACTATTTAGATGCAAATTAAGCCAAATAGCAATAGTGTAGTTGTAGAGCCCTTGCACAAAGAGGAGGCATTCCCGGTTTGAGTCCCGCCACTCCCCTACCTATTTTCCGTAGGAAATGTGTGCATAAAAAGGATTCCTGACATTTACCTTTTACATTTCAGTAAAATGCATTGAAATGGCCTATGTGGTAGTGAACGATATTTTATATATATATATATAAGAAGGTTGAATGGTCATGCATACTCATAAATGCATAAGTAACGTATCTTAAGCAATGTGAAGCACTACTAAGCAATGTTTACTAGTATTAAGCACAGTTAAGTACAACTGCTCATAGCTTAGCACTGCTTTAACTAGCGCAATAGTTTTGCGCTGAGCTGAGCATCGCGCCAACTAGCGCAAACAAAACATGTTCGCGCGGAGCTGCGCACCGCGCTAACTAGCGTAACGTTGGGCAACGTCGGGCAGCATAGAGCAATGTAGAGTAACTTCGAGCAACATTGGGCAAAGTTGAGCAAAGTCGACTAAACACAGCCACACCTCCTAGCCAATCTGGCCAGTAGTAAAATAAAAAGCAATGACAGGCCTCAAACATGGGATACTGTGCACCATAATCACAATACTAACCCACTAAGCCATGACAGCTTCAAATATAGATGCATTTCCAACACACTCATATATATCAATGGAAGTTTACCCATTGCTAAGCAGGTTTGCTTTTAGCTGAGATTTTTCAAAACCGGCCAATCACAAATAAGTGCGGGAAATGAGGCATATTAAAGCTCCATAGGCGGGAATAATTGCCATAGCTGGTTGTAGCTCACATCTGCAGACAGTATGGCCAGTGTTGGAGAGGGCTCTCATTTTCAAGCGCAATTGTGGGGCATTGAGGAGTCAAAAGTAATGGTTTGGCTCCTCGTCCATCATTATGATGCAAGACTCTTGCAGGGCCAGTTTCAGGGCACTGAGTCCAAAGCAGAAGCCTGGAACCATCTAGCACATGATCTCACCAGTGCCACAGGCATCCCTCGGACTGGTGAGCAGGTCAGACACCACTTCTCAGACCTGAAGAGATGCAAGGAGGACCGACTGAACCAGTGGATAGAGGAGGCCCGTGAAATGGAAAATGTCCCACTACTGAGTATGTAGCCATGGAATGAAGTAAGTAAGAATTGCTATTGTAGTCTGTGTTATGGATAGGTATGTCTCAATATCCCTTCATTTACTTCATAGCTGCAGGTGTCCATGCTGCAAATCAGCAAGCCTATGCAGATAGGCTGCTAAGGCTGTGCAACCAGGCAGGTTAGTAATTATTCTGCATGTGTTGTCATATAAAAGAAGTGAGAGAGCCTGAAAAAGAGTGTTGTAACCGATTAATAAAGGTATAATGAACGTTGAATAACTTATCTGCATGTACTGTTATATAAAATAAGTGAGACAGCGTGAAAAGGTGTTGTAACCCATTAATAAAGGTATAATATGTCTTGAATAAAAGACCTCTGCATGCACTGATATATCAAATAAATGAGAGAGCCACTAGAAAATTGTGTAATGTAATTAATAAAGGTATAATTCCTGGAGTGTGTCCATGTCACTTTCTTCGATATGTTGTTGCACCCTTGCATTATAGAAATAGTACTGTTGTATTAAGCGCAGTCAACCCACACATGGGTAGGCCCATATAAAGTGGATGAAGGGAGTGCCAGTAGCTGTTAAGCATATATACACTCCTCAACTGTCGGTTCATGGCCGGCATGTACAGGTTAATCTGGCACATGAGTAGCTTGTTATTTTGTTCCCCAGAAATGTCAGTGTGCTGCTAGAAATGTAGGGGGTTGTCAACATATACCTGATAATGTCACCTGAACACATCCAGATATGTAGATATATAAATATAAATGAAATATATAAATATGTAGCAGTAACATCTGCATCCAGGACAATTTGTATGTCAGATACAGGTCAGATATATAAGAACTAGCAAAACCCATTTTCCAATTTAACAGACATTGCCTAGTGTAATAATACATGTAGGGGATATATAACTGCAGTCAATAGGAATGTAGTGTAAACTATAAGTATATATAAGTTGTTAATGGAGGTATCTTTTTACACCCTACTGTATGTGCATAAACAATGCAATTCCACACCTCAATGGGTATGTCTAATCTCATAAAATTTGTTGGGACACATGGCCTATTGGTTTATAAATATCTGCATTTACTTTGATGCATGTGCCCTGTTCATATATCACAATCTTGGTGGCCTGTTGCCACCAATCAATCCTGCATGCTGTTGGAATGTCCACTGTTGTTCTATATATGCATGTGTTATGCTTGCTGTTCAACTGTTGGAACTCTGGTGTGTTGGGTTAATGGCAATACTACTGTATGCTGTTACAACTAAATTGGAATGCTGTTGGCTATTACTAACCCATATTCTCATTAAATCCTCCTAAACATTGAACGTATGGGAAGACCGGTCCCAGCGGACCCACCTGTCCCACCTCAGCTGGCAATGGCACCTGGCACCAGCAGGTCCGGTGCCCAGCCTGGGACCTCCTCCTCCATTGGTCCTGTGCCACCTTCAGGGGGAAATGCTGCAGAGGATGGGGCTTGTCCCCCCCATGCAAGCATGGCCAGAGGAGGGCCACCTATCACCCTCCGAATGGTCCGGGCTGTGGTGCATAGGGAGATTGAGCGTTCAGTCACTGATTCTCTACGCCAGCTCGAGGCAAGAGTGGCGTGACTCACAGGTGAGCCTGCCCCTCCTATGCAACCCCCAGCACAGCCACCCTCTGGGCTGTGAAGGTGCAGTGGTGACTGCCTATGGGTGGGGATCTCAATTCCACTGTTGCCATCTGTGGGTGCATGGGCTTGCGATTTCCAAACACCCTTCCCCGTCAATGGTGTTCACCCACCCCATGTGTCATATTCCGCCCCTGTATGCGTCTTGTTTGTCTTGTCTGTTTACCTCCCCAACCTACCTCCCAAAATATACCTACTTCCCCTACCCCACATTCCACTCTCACCTGAACAAAAAAAAAAATGGGCAATCTGCTCCCACAAAAAAATTACGCCCCATACATAGCTGTCCATTTTGCACACATGTCCGCTGGACACATAAACTGAAATTTAATTGGCAGTACAACATACTTTGTTGTCGTCACTCCTCTCTCAGGGGTGGAAGGTTTCAAATTTCCATCCAAATTACTAGTAGATGCACAGCTGTTGCTGTTAAAGAAATGGTCAGCTATGGACATTCCCTACACCCATCCTGCACATCCCGAGCTGTTTTCCCTACTGTCTTTCCCTCTTTGTGCCCCTTTTTCACCACTTTCCTATCTCCCCATTTTCTTTTCTTTCAAAGAAATGAGCGCAGGGGTTAGCGGGAGTAAGCACTTTTAAGCAGTAGTTAGCGGGTTTGGCGGGTATGTGCCTGTGTGCGCACAGCTAAGCATTGCGCAAACCCATGCAAACCCGCTTACAACTGCTTAAAAGTGCCTTAGTCACCCTGCATGTGAGGGGTCTTGTTCTGCTCAGCAGCAAAATAAAACACCAATGTCAGTCTCGAACTCCGGACACACTAGACTGCATGAAGTACCACTAAGCCACACTAGAAATACAGCAGGATGTTGCTGAAATATATATATATATCATGCATCAGAATGAGTGAATGTAAAGGTAAGATAGGAATGCCATAACACAAAACCTGTTCTGTGGAACTTTACCAGCAGTTGTGGGATAGCATTACATGACTGTGATAACAGAACCAGCCATTTTAGCAGTAAATAATGTTACAGCAGCACTTTACACCCCCCACACAGTATCATAGCAGGACAATCCCCACCCAAATGTACAAAATACCTGTGTGTTCAAGGTCCAGCAAGGATGTAGGTAGGCATACTCAGCACTGGAATTATCCTGTTTTCATGAGCAACCTGTGCTAATGTCAACAAAAAAAACACAAACTGTGCAGAAGTGACTACATTAATATTCACAGTATAGCAGTTCACAAACAGTTCATGTGCCAAATGAAAACATCTCAATAACTACTTATGTATGGCAGCTAATTGTATAAGTAGAAAAGAAATTACATACTCCCATGTATCTTGTGTTAGCATTTGTAGGGGTGAGTACAAATCTACACTGTCAACTGTGTACTGGAAGTGGCAACATTCAGGTCTGAGTACAACATTCAAATCAATGGCTACACCCCTAGCATCAGTTATAAGAAGTATACCAACCTACTGACTTACACAACAGTGTCCACAGCAAACAAGCATGATCCCCACTTCAGAAAGCTGAAAGGGCTATGCCTACCTGACTTAGCAATTTATAGCACTGGGTTCTATGACAGTGAGTACTGCAAGTAAGACACAGCAGGCTGCATGCAATTGCCAAATGGTGGCCAGCAATTGGTGCAGAAGCCATCACATGCACATGGTCAGATACCCATAAAAGCAAGCTGTACTTGCTGTCCACACATGCAATCATTTCATTGCAGGTACAGAGGGAGAGAGAGAGAGAGAGAGAGAGAGACACGGATGCAGACGGAGACAACAGCGACAGAAAAAAAGAAAAAAATATATCGAAAGAAAAAGTTATATACTGAAAGAAAAAAAGAAAAAATAAAAGAATATATATATAAATTATATATACCTAAACCTGATAGACGACATTGTAGCAGTCACCAGAGCTGTAGACAAGGGTAAGGTGGTTCGCACAGCCTATGTAGATCGTACCATGGCTTTCAACCCCATCTCCCACTCAAGAATTATACATAAACCCACTAATCTAGGTATAAACTGCTATGTCACAAGATGGGTTGCCAACTGGCTCACTGACAGAACACACACTGTGAAAGTAGCAGACTCCAAGTATGACTTTGGACCAGTGACGAGTGCAGTACCATAGTGTTTAGTCCTGGGTCCTGTCCTGTTTTGTATCAACATCCCTGAAGTAAACTTTAACATGAAAGGTCTGTGGCCAATGAAGATCCCAGATGACTGCAAACTAGGAGCCATAATAGTAAATACTAAAGATGTGGGCATCCTACAAAAGGGCCTCACTGAGACAGATGCCTAGTGTCAAAGCCATGGCCTCAAGCTCAATACCTATAAGTGCATTGTCATCCCCTTTGGTAAAAACTCCATAGCCATGAACTACAACATAGGTGGTAGTATACTTAACACTGAAAGTGTGATAAGAGACCTTGGGTCACAGGTGGACAGTGGACACACCTGTGATAATCACATCCCCACAGTAGTCAGGAAATCCTTCTGCGTGGCACACCTCATCACAAAAGGTGTCTCATGCAGAATAGAAGAGGACATTGTTCCCCTCTACCCATCACTCACTAGATCCATAATAGAGTACAATGCCCCTTTTGCTATGTACCTCACAAGGCATCTACAACAACTGGAAAGCCTGCAGAAATACCTCACAAAGAGCATTAGTGGCCTGAAATACATGCCATACACAGACCGTCCCAAAATGCTCCAGCTGTACTCTCTCGCATATCGCCAACTCAGAGGTGATCTCTGCCTAACATACAAAGCTATGTCAAACACAGAGCTGTTGGACATGCTCCACATAAAACACTCACAATCCCTCTGATCTTTGGCCCCAAATCCCAGAGTGAAATACAAAAGGAAGGAGTGTATCCATTTACCTTATGGATATCCACACCTTCAGGTTAGTGGCACAGCATGAGGCCTTGTAGACCATGCAAGTGCAACCAACATTGGGCAAAGCTGCTTATCAGATTGTAGCCTGCTACAGATCACCTACCTTGTTTCAGGAACCTCACTCAGTATTCCTGAGAACAGTGGAAAATATAAAGGTCCTATCAAACACCATTATATGAGGAGATTACAACTACCCAAACATTGAGTGGGAGAATTACTTGTGTACAACATATTTTGCCCAATGTTTACTAGAGTTTAAAAACTGAAATGCCCTGAAACAGCTGGTCACCAGGCCCACTAGAGGTGACAACATACTGTACCTGATCATCACCAACATGGGGTACCAGTGTTCCACAACATAGATAAACCCCTTGCTGCTAATATCAGATCATAAAGTAATCACACTGGACATCCACATCCCCCCCAGTCAAGGAAACCACTGTGAAGACATCTTCAAAAGCAAACTGCACACTGCCCAAGACCAAAGTAGAAAGTTCCAAAGCCTCCTTGCTATAGGATAATGCTATACAATCTGCCAAATTATTTACAAGTGCATTATATGAGCATCTACAAGGATGCATGGATCAAGACATCCCACATAAAACCAAGATGCACTCCTCCAAAAATAGGAAACCAATCTGGTGGTCATCGCACATAAATAAGCTATACAACAGAAGGAGGAAACGAACACATGATAGAGCAAATTTCACAAAAGGAAACGCATCACTGATCATTATTAGGAAGAAACAATGATCGCTCATAAAATAATCCAAGGCCAGTTTCTAAAGACAAATTGCCAAGGAATGTAAGAATAACAACCACAAAGCCTTTGTTAGCTATACCAAACATTTAGGTGGCAACTCTCAAATATGCTGTCAGCTACTGCAAAATGGCAAAAAGATACACTGAACCAACTTCCATTGCCCACATCCTGGGGGACAGGTTCAGTGCAAACCCCCCCCCCCATCACCCCCAAAAGGGCCTGTGTCCATCCCAGAAGAATGCAGAGCACCAGGTTTCATGGACATGCAGGTAAAAACAGCCCTCTCCAAAGCTAAGAACACAGCATCAATGGGACTGGACAGTGTCCTAGGCTGCGACTTACACCAGCCCCAAACTACACCCTCACCTACATTCACTGTCCAGACTCAACCTTATCACAGGCTATGTACCCAAAGAATGGCATACAGCAACAGTCATCCAGCTCCACAAAGGGGGTGCCACAACAGAACCAGGAAACCATTGCCCTATAGGCCTACTCAGCCTGGTCTGCAAAGCTATGGAGCAAATTATCATGGAACCCATAAACAGAGACATTGGGGACCTCCAGACACTGGAATCTACCCACCTTGGCTTTATTAAAGGTAGATCCTGCCTCCTAAACCTAATTGACTTATTTGAAACAGTTACCAAGGACATAGATGGAGGTGAAAGTAGTCCACACAGCCCACCTGGACCTCACTAAGGCCTTTTGACACCATTCCCCACTCTGGCATCATGGACAAGCTTAAAAGCTTGAAAATTAACAGCTATTTTACAGGATGGGTGGCCAAACGGCTCACAGATCAAACACACATGTTCAGAGTTGCGGGTGCCATGTCTGACTCTAAACCAGTCACAAATGGCATCCCACAGGTATTGGTCCTGGGACCCCACCTGTTCAGTAGATACTGTTCAGAAGTACAGGCAAGCACAGGAGGAGTATGGCTGAACAAGTTTGCAGATGACTGCTAACTGTGGTCAATAATCGACTCTACAGCTGACACAGACATCCTCCAGAAGGGTCTTACAGAGACAGATACCTGGTGTCAAAACAATGCCCTCAAGCAGAATGCCAAAGAATGCATAGTCATCCCCTTTGGATAAAACAAAGTGCACACAAATTACCACATAGGTGGTAATCCAAAATGTATGGAGAATGTAATTATGGCCCTGGGGACCCAGGTAGATAGTAAACTCTCCTTTGATGACCACATTGCCAAAGTGTTTAGAAATTCCTTCTATTTAGCCCACCTAATGTCACCTAATGTAACCCACTTTTACTAGTCTGATGATGTCACCATCCTACAAATATACCTGTGGAAACGAAAACTCCCAATAATGTGTATAGTGCGTTGTGTAAATGCATACTGCTCTCGTATCATAAAGTAGTTAGGTAGGGGTTTGAATTTTGCTCTTGACAACTGTATGAGAGTGTGTGTGTGTATCTCCTTGTAGAGAAGCAGCCTTTTTGGAGACAACTACAACACCTTAAAAGTGGTATACTTATCTTTGTCAAGTCTGATGATGTCACCATCCTACAAATATACCTGTGGAAAGAAGAGCGCCCAGTAATGTGTATAGCGTGTCGTGTAAATGCGTACTGCTCTAGTATCATAAAGTAATTAGGTAGGGTTTTGAATCCTGCACTTGACAACTGTATGAGAGTGTGTGTATCTCCTTGTAGAGGAGCAACCCTTTTGGAGACAACTACAACACCTTAAAAGTGGTATAACTATCTTTGTCAAATCTGATGATGTCACCATCCTACAAATATACCTGTGGAAAGAAGAACTCCCGGTAATGTGTATAGCCCGTCGTATAAATGCGTACTGCTCTAGTATCATAAAGCAATTAAATAGGGATTTGAATCCTGCACTTGACAACTGTATGAGAGTGTGTGTATCTCCTTGTAGAGGAGCAACCTTTTTGGAGACAACTACAACACTTTAAAAGTGGTCTAACTATCTTTGTCAAATCTGATGATGTCACCATCCTACAAATATACCTGTGGAAAGAAGAACTCCCAGTAATATGTATAGCGTGTCATGTAAATGCATACTGCTCCAATATCATAAAGTAATTAGGTAGGGGTTTGAATCTTGCACTTGACAACTGTATGAGAGTGTGTGTGTGTATTTCCTTGTAGAGGAGCAACCTTTTTGGAGACAACTACAACACCTTAAAAGTGGTATACTTATCTTTGTCAAGTCTGATGATGTCACCATCCCACAAATATACCTGTGGAAAAGAGAACTCACAATAATGTGTATAGTGCGTTGTGTAAATGTATACTGCTCTAATATCGTAAAATAGTTAGTTAGGGGTTTGAATCCTGCACTTGGTGAGTGTGTGTGACACAGTTGGTCACTGTGTTGTGGGTTTTGCTTTTACTACTGTATGACATATCACAATGACAACAGTATGTGCATTGCACGTCAGGTGGCTGTGTGGCAAATACATATACGTACATGTGACCTCAATTATTTCATAGGTGGGAACCCTGCTTTCTCCATGAGCACATCTGTTATCTTGCCAGAGTGTGCTGCCACTTTCCAGGCCTTAGGTCACATCTGTATGCTTGTGACAAGCCCAGCCACTGCAGTGATCCCTGGCCTAGGTCATCTGTGTCACACACACTCATTACTGTTTCTATTGAATAGTGTGAGTGAGGTTTATGCCTGAGGTATATTTCAAACCTGTTCAAACAAAGCAAAGTCTGTCAATGATGGCCATTCATTATAGGTGTACAACAACCTTTGTGGATATGCATGCAGACCCCTTATTCCTTAGGTGATTCACCGAGGGATTTCAAAATACCTTTGGAAACGTGATTACCAAAGGAGAGATGACGTAACACTTGGCTGTATGTACACATCGGTACCTGTTCAACATGTTGGGAGCTACTACCTATGTGGTATTGTGGGGATGCTATGTTTTGTAAAGGTGGATGACTATGCTTTAGTTGGCTTATAGCATTACAGCATGGGTTTGACAACAGGTATCTGTCTGTATGATACCCTTGCGGAGGATGTGTGTATCATCTGGAGAATGCACTACAGGCCACAGTATGCATTTTCAGACGTGGACAGACATATCCCTACTGTGTTTGCTTGTACCTAAGAGAGCTATATGCCAAGCAGGAGTGGTCCCAGGAATGGGTGCAGGTGAACACTACTGGCTACTGGCATAGTATAGTTCCTGAAGGATACAACTGTTACTGTGTGTCCTACATCTGTGTGTCAGTTGTCAAGACATCATCTAATGATTGTTTATGGTCAGGCTGTTGAGGTTATGTATACTGCCAGAATTCAAACCAATGACAGATAGTAACAGCATCACCCACAGCACAGTGTCAAACCATGTCATACACACATGTGTACCCAAGTTCCAAAATGTGTGTAGTACTATGCATACTGGCCACCAATAGAAACTATGGAGTGTTAACACTGTGTGATACAGGGCATGTCACCCTGCCCATGTGTCCACTATGCATGTACATGCAGACAATGCACCTCCACCATGTTCACAAATGTACACCTGCAAACCTGTGCTGCACACATCCCACATGTACTGTCCACTCTCTAACACATGCTGCCAATACTACACACATCAGCCAAGTGGCACGTGGGCGGACAATACACTATTGTAATTAACACTGGTGTAAACAATACTACATTGACAATCATAGCTTTAATGCATCATGCCTGCTCAGCTACACCTTCAAGGATAGCATTACACTTTACTGCCGACAACATGCTAACATTGCTATACTGCTATAAAGTCACCCTGTGCATCAGCACCATGTTAGCCTGTTCCTGCATCAATGTTACAGATGACAGGAGGTGGCAAAGGTTTCATCATATGCACAGGGTGTGTTGTTGGTTTGCCAGAGGCCTACATTGAGCCAAGCAATCGACATGCATGTATGTGTGTGTGTGTGTGTGTGTGTGTGTGTGTGTGTGTGTGTGTGTGTGTGTGTGTGAGGGCCAAGAGTACTGGTATGGGCCAATGCTGATGTAATGTGTGCGGGTATGTGTTAGCCCTAGGTGTCTGGTTTATGTGTGTGTGTGTCTGCATGCACACAGTTCCACCACGTGGCTGCCATATATGGGGATGTGTGGGACAACCACAGACTGTAACTGCCAGGCTTTACAGATGACCGTCTCTTGCCACGGATACGGTACCTGTGCCTGGCAGGGGTGCTACTGACAGTATCAGGTACTAAGCCAGACTGGGTACTATCCACAGAGGTAGACATATGTACACTGGACCCAAGTCCCTGCTGGGACTGGCCAGAGCCATGTGCACATGGTCTTCTAGGACAGTCTATGGACAGCCCACCCCAACTTTGCTGGGGCTGGTACTGGCACTACAGGAGCAGCTGTGACTTGAGTGATATCTGCGGTGACTGCCAGCTGCTGTTATTGCTGGCATACGTCCACGTCCACGTCTCAGCCATCCCGCACTGTCCTGACACATGGACATGACATTGCGGAGGACATCTAATGTCTCACCCCAACATCTATCAGTGGCCTCAGTGTAGTTATGGATGGCACCTGCTAGGTCATGGATACTGTCATTTAAAGTGGTGTTATGTGCCCTCAATGCCCTTAGTCCCTGTCTAGTGTACCGTTCCATATGTGCCTGTGCCTCTATGACAGCCTGGAACATGCATGCAGTTATAAGACCTGTGGCACATCTGCCAGGGGCATGATGACCAGCAGTGCTCCGATGAGAATCCCTGGACATCTGCCTATGTTGTACCATTCCAGACGTCTGGGTGTGGCTGCTGTGTCCGGATGAATGTGCCATAGATACCACACTGTACTGGCCATTGCCAGCTGTACACTGCCCCTCAGCTAAGAGCATTGGTGATGATGGATGTACTGGCAGTATGACTGTATGCATGGATGGGGTGGACACCTCTGTACTGTCGATTGGTGGCCCAATGACAGACCCTGGCAAACATGCCTGTGCCTCAGCACACCTATCCTCATTATCACTATTTGTGTCAGTGACATCAGGTTCCCTGCTGCAGTGAACTAGCCCAACCTCAGCACCTGTGAGAGGAAGACAGGAAACACACTTTACGACCTGTACATGAAGTCAGAACACATGCACACATGCACACATGCACACATGAACAAATGCACACATGAACAAATGCACAAATGCACACATGAACACATGCACACATGAACACATGCACACATGAACACATGCACACATGCACACATAAACACATGAACACATGCACACATAAACACATGCACACATGAACAAATGCACACATGAACACATGCACACATGCACACAAATACACTCCTCACTAAAGCAGACACACACACACACACACACACACACACACACACACACACACACACACACACACACACACACACACACACACACACACACACCACTGGCAATCCAGAACATACTCAATAGCAGTTGATGGTGGGGTACAGTATCACAAGCCAAACAGTCATATCACACGTGTCAGCATGCAGGACGTGTGTTGCTCAACAGCATGCAGTGCGAGTGTAGACAGTCCTTGCTAATAACAGTATACATGGCTTTGATGCATGTGTGTTGTTGTTCAGTGATTGGCCTCACCCTGGAATGCAATGTGTACATGGACACAACATTGCTGTGCAAGTATTACAAGCTCTTCAATGTGCTGTGCACCATCACTCACAGGCATACATACCATGGCTGGATGTTTATATGTGTGTCACACAGATATCCAGTACTGACTAGAGTGTCTGTGTCTTTAGCAGTTAATTGTGGACACAGGTTTAGCTCATGCATGCTATGTATACACACAGGATGAGTGGTGCATGTATACCTGATGGAATACCATTGCTCAACATAGCCATTGTACAGTAGTTATGGTGAGTGTAGAACATATTGTGGCCATGCCAGTGCCAGCCATGACATGGCATGCTGCAACACAACTGCAACATTAAACATCACACATACCCAATGTGTGCCATGTGACCTATACACTCAATAGCATTACAAGACATATATGTGTCACTTTGTGCAAATGGTGATTGCTATGCATATTGTGTATAGGTGCATATGTTTGCACACACACATTGAGGTGTATAGCAATGAATGCTATGTGTAGTACTGCGGTTACTGTAACTGGATGGGGTGTAGTACCACGAACCATCATCATGCAGCAGCATGTGGTCACTCAAGGCTACTAATGTGTGCCAGACTGGCACTTATCATGCTGTACCTGAACCGCAGTACCATGGCTACATTCACCATTTCACAGCCAGTTGTTACATGGGTTTGTAAGGTGCCCAATAGGGAGCATTGCCTGACATGAATGTGTTGTGAGTTGAAGAGTGTCGCACTGCCCCATGATAGGCCTCTACCCCTCAGGTATATTATGTGTACTGTGTGGATGATATTTGGGATACTGGAGTGTGACCTTACAGCAGGCGTCTGAATATGCCATGTGTAGCATATTAACATGTACTGCGTATGACGAAGTTGTGTATGTTGTGTGCATGTGTATCGACTCTGCCTATCCAATGTCCACTACACTGTAGCCACAATTGTTTGGGATGCAGTGTGTATTGCATGTGTTTGAGCCAGCTACTCACTTTACTGAGATGTGCATAGTCTCACAGCAAACATGTACAGCATGCATTATGCGCAGGTGTGTTACATGTGTACATGGCCGACACCTCACCTATGACATGCACATATTATTTGCAATATTAAATGTAGAACACACTCACCAGCATGGGTCTGCTGCCTTGCTGTCACACCAGAGGGACCTACAAGGATATAAGACAGTTTGTCAGTGGCAACAACTGTGGCATTGCTACTGTGGGTTTGCAATCTTACAGTAGTACAACAGTTGACAGTCACAGGCCTACAGATCATGTTCCAAATTATCAGTATTGCACAACACCAGGCTCCACATCTTCTAACTACACAGTACACATCTCACATATGCATGATCTACCAATAGAGATAACAGTAGTCTACAGATATGCCATGTTACCTGCACGCTCCATGTGAATTTGATGGGGGGCTCCGGCCTCCATGATGATACATGTCTGCTGTTGTTGTTGTTGGCCGGGAGCCACCAGGCTCAGGAACAGCTCCTCTACTCTGGGGAGGGGGGGTGGGTGGTAACCCCACCACCTGTGACAAGATGTTGCCTATGGACATCAGACACATGCTGCTGGACATGTCTAAGTAAATCACTGCAGTGATGGCGTACCTGCTCATATGTCCGGTTATGCATGCCTATGTCATTTACCCTACGGACAACATCTTGCCACAGTGCAGTCCACTCATGCTGGTCCTGGCTGGTTCTTGAGAATAGCAGGGTGTAGTTTTGCACAAGACTGGACGTTAGGATTTCATCCTCTGCTGGACTATAGGATGGGTTGCGATGGTGGGCCATGACCCTGGAAGACAATGAAACTATATGTGTGAGCAAATCATGTGGCACACTTAACATTCTACAGTACAGACATTACTGAACTGCCATAAATAGCAACCTATTGTCTGTCAGAGGATACACACTTTCAATAGCACATATCAGTGCTCAACCCACACACTTTCAATACCACATATCAGTGCTCAACCCACAACTGCCTGACAGTGCCTGACACACTCTATATATTAAACCATTTTCTGCACAGCAACAAAGAGAAACCACTATGTAAGACTAAACAACAGTACATGGCACACTGTATGCGACACAATGCACCACCTAGCCACAGGAGGTATATATCAAGCTTATGCATAAAGAAATATGTCATCCATTGCAATGATTGTAAAGTCGAGTTACAGTATTACCAGTATACCACACTAGTTGTTAATGGCAAACCCCTGCCTAAAATATGTGCACATTCGTGAATATAGGTGGCATACTGCTATAATAGACTATACTTGTTGCTAGTTACGCACTTATATCCTGTAACACACATATGACTGAGGGCATGTTACAGGCATACCCAGACACACATCAGACATACATACGGGACACAGAGGTATGGCAACCCAGATGAGCTTTACATGTGTACCATACAGTACTGTGTGTGTCAGTACTTACAAACCCTTATGCCTGGGTTATGTAATCTGTGAGGATTACAGGGAACACACAAAACAGTGTTTCCAAGCAATGTGAACATACACCATACTGTGCTGTTTAGGCCTACAGCTTCAGGTAGTTCTACAGTTCATACAGGATTTGGATTCACCAGCAGTACCAATCAATGAGCATACATGTACTGCTTTAGCCTCCAATGGCACACCCCAGTTAACACCAAGGGACTACGTCAGACCGTATGCCATACTGCTTTTTCTGGCTAGCAATAGCATACACATCTTTTGCTGGGATCAGAGCTAGGACACTTAATACCATGACAGAAACAGTTTCCCACTAAGCTATCCCACATATACACAACTGTGACACATTCACCAACACATTCACCATCACACTCAGTCAACCTCACATAGCAATTATTGCAACAAGTAAATGTGGGTGTGTATTGGTTCATAGGTAGGTAATAGGCTATTGGCCCTAGGGCCTATAGGAGCCTAGCCAGACGGTACCCTGGACTTTGACACCCAAGTAATTTAATTTCATGTGCCCCTGTCAAGCACAGCCACAGAGGTGTTTCCCGGGGTGTATTTCCTCTCTCCCATCCAATCATCAAGACTATTCATGATGAGTGCTACTGAGGAGCTTTGTTTGCTATTGATAGGTAGTTTGTTCCAGAGTATGGGATGTCTCTGAGATAGGAATCTATCCCTCCAGCATGTTCTGTTTATTGAGGTGGCAAGGTTTAGGTCCCTAGAGCATGTAGCTCATAGGGATTGTGATCTGTTTACATGGAGCATGTCCAACAGCTCTGGGTTTGACATAGCTTTGTATGTTAGGCAGAGGTCACCTCTGGGTTGGCGGTATGCGACACAGTCTAGCTGTGGTTTTGTGAGAGGGTCTGCATAGGGTGTCTGTTTGAGGCCAGTAATACTCTTTGTGAGGTATGTCTGTGGCCTTTCCAGTTGCTGTAGATGCCTTGTGAGGTTCATACCAGAAGGGGCATTGTACTCTATAATGGGTTTTATGAGTGATGAGTAGAGGGGAACACTGACCTCTTTTTCCCTGGATGACACACCTTTTGTGATGAGGTGTGCCACGTAGACAGACTACATGACTAGTGTGGTACTGTGATTATCAAAGGGGAGACTACTGTCCACCTGTGTCCCATGGTCTCGTCACACTTTCGGTGTTAAGTCAACTTCAACTACCACCTATGTGGTAGTTCATGGGTGTACAGAGTTTTTAGCAAAAGGGATGCCAATGTAGTTTCGACATTGAGCTTGAAGCCATGGTTTTGTCACCAGGCATCTGTCACAGTAAATATGACTCTCTCTCTCTCTCTCTATAAATATATATATATGTATACACATACATATAAACATCCATTGGTGTACATATAGATATACATATAGGCACATATACAGTCCACCTTTCATGGTGGGAATAGCAATTATGCATAGGATGTGAGGTATACAGTTATGTAATGATATTGCACAGTCTTGTGCGAAATGCATTGAAGGTGTCCACAGCCCATATCACTTTAGCAGGCCTCACTGGCTGCAACACTGCAAACCTAACAAATCACACCCACAGCGTTTAACCACCACATGTCATATACCAGCACTGTATGCTGTCTTGTTTGCCACACACTACTACCTACATACAAATATGAACATAACCTTCACCAACATATATATGACCTCCCTTCACAAACAGTTGCAGTATGTCCCTTGCTCTATGCACATGTACAGATGCTAATATATCTGACACAGATATATCTCTCCATATGTGTGTGCCATACACACAAGGCCCACACTGTTGTAAGTCCCTGGACCTCACGGCTGACCTGTTGGGCCTTGCTGCAACATGAACAGGTGTCACATGTGAGCACACAGTGATATTAGAGGGTGTATATATAGCTGCAAATGCTAGATTAGCATACCAGCCTGTTACAGCAGTTGCCAGTGTTAAGCTACACGTTAATATGACTATCATGCATGTGTTACTCTGTCACATCCATGTTTATATAGCTGTATGCACTACTCCCCCAAACAGACATTGTCCATACTACTGTACAGAACACAGATAACATGGTTCAGATGTTTGACATTTAATGCTAAGCTACATATGTCACAGTTATGTCCCACTGCACAGAGCTACACACTGATTTGTCCATGGCAGTAGTTATGCAGGGCATCTGTGCATAGATACGTACAGCTGCCACATATGGATATTTCAAAGTATGTAGAGTACTCTTCAAATACATCTACTACATGCCAGTAAATACATATCTATTACATACCTTTCCTTTGTATGTGTTGGTAGTATTACGTTCCGTGTGTTCTTTTTTTTTTTTTCGGTTGATGTGGGGTGGTGTGTGTGTCTCTCTCTGTCTCTGTCTCTCTCTCTCTCTCTCAATCTCTGCAATGGAATGATTGCATGTGTGGCCAGCAAGTACAGCCTGCTTTGATAGCTATCTGTGCATGTGCATGTGATGGCCTCTGCACCAATTGGTGGCCACCATTTGGTAATTGCATGCAGCCTGCTGTGTGGTAATTGCAGTACTCACTGTCATAGCAACCCAATGGTATAAATTGTTATGTCAGGTAGGCATAGTCCTTTCAGCATTCCAAAGTGGGGCCCATGCTTGTTTGCTGTGGACACCGTTGTGTAAGTCAGAAGGTTGGTATAGTTCTTATATCTGAAGCTAGGGGTGTAGCCAGTGATTTAAATGTTGAATTCAGACCTGAATATTGCCACTTCCAGTACACAATTGTCAGTGTAGAATTGTACTCACCCCTACAAATGCTAACACAAGATACATGGAAGTATGTATTTTCTTTTCAACTTATACAATTAACTGCCATACAATAGTAGTTATTGAGATGTATTCATATGGCACATGAACTGTTTATGAACTGCTATACTGTGAATATTAATGTACTCACTTATGCACAGTTTGTGCTTTTTTATTGTTGACATTAGCAAAGGATGCTCAAGAAAACTGGACAATTCCAGTACTGAGTATGCCTACCTACATCCTTGGTAGACCCTGAACACACAGGTATATTGTACATTTCGGTGAGGATGCAGACATACAGAGAGAATTATGTATTATTGTGTGAATGTTATCTTGCTGGACTTAAATGGTTGCTGTGTACCTGTTAGTTTAGCAAGGCAAGTAGTCTGTCTGCATAGCTCCCAACTGTGGACCTATCCAGATGGTAGCCAGATGTTTGGCTGTTATCCTCTGTCTTTGCAATGCACAGGTCTTTTCAGCACTGGTACAATGGCATTGTTACAGTCATTTGCTACCAGTACATGGCTACATCCTTTGGTATTTCAGTGTTGTACTCCTACATAAGGGTATGCTTGTGTAACTCCTTCCAAAGCTATTTGCACAGTGTGTAACAGCAGAAAAGCTGATATGCCTGTGTGTGTCTGCCTTGGCCAGGCCTCTGAAACACTCAGGTACATATTTGAACAGAGTGAGGTAAAGGTAGGTAAAAGTGAGGTAAACCTTCAAAATATTAGAGACAGTCAGTGGAGACTTTGGGAGAACCAGTGCATATGGATTACTACACCTTTTCTGAAGTACAGGCGGTGTCTAACTCCTACATTTTGTCATTATTCATTAGGTGTAATACCCCACCTTTCTGCCTAACGTCAGTACCTTTCAGGGGATTCAGCGGGACACAGCTAACATATGTTTCAAAATCAGGGACATCCCTGATATGTAGTCACAGTTGGGATGTATGTCCTCTGCCCTAGTCAGATATGCCAGTGTTTGTCCTGCTATGATACTGCGTGGGGGTTGTAAAGTGCTGATGTAACATCATTTACTGCTAGAATGGCTGGTTCTCTTATCACAGTCATGTAATGCAATTCCTCAACTGCTGGTAAAGTTCCACAGAACAGGTTTTGTGTTATGGCATTCCTATGTTTCCTTTACATTCACTCATTCTGATGCATGATATATTTATTTCAGCAACAACCTGCTGTATATCTAGTGTGGCTTAGTGGTACTTCATGCAGTCTAGTGTGTCCGGGGTTTGAGACTGACAGAGGTGTTTTCTTTTGCTGCTGAGCAGAACAAGGGCCCTCACATGCAGGGTGACTAAGGCATTTTTAAGCAGTTGTAAGTGGGTTTGCATGGGTTTGCGCGAAGCTTAGCAATGCTTAGCTAAGCGCACACAAGCGCACACTCACACCAACCCACTAACTACTGCTTAAAAGTGCTTACTCCTGCTAACCCTCACGCTCATTTCTTTGAAAGAAAAGAAAATGGGGAGATAAGACAGTGGTGAAAAAGGGGCACAAAGAGGGAAAGACAGTAGGGAAAACAGCTTGGGATATGCAGGACAGGTGTAGGGAAGGACCATAGCTGCCCATTTCTTTTACAGCAACAGCTGTGCATATGCAATAATTTTGGAGGGAAATATGAAACCTTCCACCCCTGAGAGAGGGATGAGGACAACAAAGTATGTTGTACTGCCAATTAAATTACATTTTATATGTCCAGCAGACATGTGTGCAAAATGGGCAGCTATGTATGGGGCGTAATTTTTTTGGGGGGCAGATTGCCCTTTTTTTTCATTTTCCAGGTGAGAGTGGAATGTGGGGTAGTGGATGTAGGTGTATTTGGGGAGGTAGGTTGGGGAGGTAAACAGACAGGACAAACAAGTAGCATACAGGGGTGGAATATGACACAAGTGGGGGGAGAACAACATTGACGGAGAAGTATGTTTGGAAACTGCAAGCCAATGAGCCCATAGATGGTGACAGTGGAACTGAGATCCCCACCCATGGGCAGCCACCACTGCACCTTCATAGACCAGAGGGTGGCTGTGGTGTGTGCTGTGTAGGAGGGGTAGGCTCACCCATGAGTCGCGCCACTCATGCCTCAAGCTGGCGTAGAGGATCAGTGATAGAACGCTGGATCTCCCTACGCACCACAGCCCGGACCATTCGGAGGGTGAGAGGAGGCCCTCCTCTGCCCACACTTGCACGGGGGGAAGAGCCCCATCCCCTGCAGCGCTTCCACCCGAAGGTGGCACAGGCCCAATGGAGGAGGAGGATCCGGGCTGGGCACCAGACCTGCTGCTGCCAGGTGCCATCGCCAGCTGAGGTGGGACAGGTGGATCCGCTGGTACCGGCCTTCCCATACGTTCTATGTTTAGGGGTATTTAATGACAATATGGGTTGGTAACAGCCAACAGCATTCCAAATTAGTTGTAACAGCATGCAGTAGTATTCCCATTAACCCAACACACCAGAGTTCCAACAGTAGAACAGCAAGCATAACACATGCATATATAGAACAACAGTGGACATTCCAACAGCATGCAGGTTTAATTGGTGGCAACAGGCCACCAAGATTGCGGTATCTAAACAGGGCACATGCATCAAAGTAAATGCAGATATTTATAAACCAATAGGACATATGTCCCAAGAAATGTTTTGAAATTAGACATACCCATTGAGGTGTGGAATTGCATTGTTTATGCACATACAGTAGGGTGCAAAAAGATACCTCCATTAACAACTTATATATACTTATAGTTTACACTACATTTCTATTGACTGCAGGTATATATCCCCTACATGTATTATTACACTAGGCAATGTCCATTAAATTGTGAAATGGGTTTTGCTAGTTCTTTATATACCTGACCTGTATCTGACATACAAACTGTCCAGGATGCAGATGTTACTGCTACGTATTTATATATTACATTTATATTTATATATCTACATATCTAGATGTGTTCAGGTGACATTATCAGTTATATTTTAACAGCCCTCTACATGTCTAGCAGCACATTGACATTTCTGGGGAACACAATAACAAGCTACTCATGTGCAAGATTAACCTGTACATGCCGGTCATGAACCAACAGTTGAGGACTGTATATATGCTTAACAGCTATTGGCACTCCCTTCATCCACTTTATATGGGCCTACCCAAGTGTGGGTTGACAGCGCTTAATGCAACAGTAGTATTTCTGTAATGCAAGAGTACAACAACATATCAAAGAAAGTGACACGGACACACTCCAGGTATTATACCTTTATTAATTACATAACACACTTTTCTAGAGGCTCTCTCATTTATTTGATATAACAGTGCATGCAGAAGACTTATTCAAGATGTATTATACCTTTATTATTGGGTTACAACACTCTTTTTCAGGCTCTCTCACTTATTTTATATAACAGTACATGCAGTGAAATTATTCAGGACTTATTATACCTTTATGAATGGGTTACAACACTCTTTTTCAGGCTCTCTCACTTATTTTATATAACAGTACATGCAGTGAAATTATTCTGGACTTATTATACCTTTAATAATGGTTTACAACACTCTTTTTCAGGCTCTCTCACTTATTTTATATAACAATACATGCAGAATAATTACTAACCTGCCTGGTGGTGCAGCCTTAGCAGCCTATCTGCATAGGCTTGCTGATTCGCAGCACGGACACCTGCAGCTGTGAAGTAAATGAAGTGATATTGAGACATACATATCCATAATATAGACTACCATAGCAATTCTTACATACTTCATTCCATGGCTACCTACTCAGTAGTGGGGCATTTTCCATCCTACGGGCCTCCTGTATCCACTGGTTCAGTCAGTCCTCCTTGTGTCTCTTCAGGTCTGAGTAGTGGTGTCTGACCTGCTCACCAGTGCGAGGGATGCCTGTGGCACTGGTGCGATCATGAGCTAGACAATTCCAGGCTTCCGCTTTGTTATTGGGTGCCTTGGAACTGGCCCTGCAGGAGTCTTTCCTCATGATTATGGATGAGGAGCCAAACCATTACTTTTGACTCTTCAATGCCCCAAAGTTGTGCTCAAAATTGAGAGCCCTCTCCAACACCGGCCATGCTGACTGCAGATGCGAGCTACAACCAGTTATGGCAAGTATTCCCACATATGGAGCTTAAATATACCTAATTTCCCGCACATATCTGTGATTGGCCAGTTTTGAAGAAACTCAGCTGAAAGCACACCTGCTTAGCAATGGGTAAACTTCTATTGATATGTATGTGTGTGTTGAAAGTGCATGCATATGAAAAGCTGTCATGGCTTAGTGGTTCAGTACTGTGATTATGGTGCACAGTACCCCGGGTTTGAGGCCTGTCATTGGCTTTTATGTTACTACTGGCCAGACCGGCTAGGAGTTGTGGCTGTGTTTAACCGACTTTGCTCAACTTTGTCCAACGTTACTCTACGTTGCTCTATGTTGCTCGACGTTGCGCGGCATTGCCCGACATTGCACTAGTTAGCACGGTGCACAGCTACACGCAAACGTGTTCTGTTTGCACTAGTTGGCACGATGTGCAGCTCCACGCAAAGCTATTGTACTAGTTAAAGTAGTGCTAAGCTATGAGCAGTTATACTGAAATGTGCTTAATACTGGTAAACTTTGCTTAGCAGTGCTTCACATTGCTTAAGATACATTACTTATGCATTCATCAGTATGCATAACCATTTCACTTTCTTATATATATATAAAATCTGTTCACTACAACATAGGCCATTTCAATGCTTTTTACTAAAATTTCAATGATAAATGTCAGGAATTCTTTTCATATACAGATTTCCAACAGAAAATAAAAAGGGGAGTGGTGGGAATCGAACCGGGAATACCTCCTCTTTGTGCGAAGGTTCTACCACTACGCTATTGCTATTTTGCTTAATTTGCATATACGTTTCTTATTATCCTCTTCAATGTCTTGACTGCTAACTGTAACTAAGAAATGGGCAAACCCGCGCAAACACGCGCAAATACGGGCAGCTATATCGGGAATAATAAAAAAATAAATAAATAAAAGTTTTACATTTTATAATTGTACTGGGGTTTAGAATGTGGGAGAGTGTAGTGTTGGGTATGTATACATTTGAGCGGACTCGCTCATGTCAGTTGACATTTCCCAATTGAGTGACTTGCAGGGGCATGGATTTTTGGACTGCTCAGCAGTCCAACATGCCCCCTGTACTCGTGCATGCTAAATGTTAGCCTTTGAGTTGAGGCAGCACACCCTCATTAATATGCATGGCTCACTGCCGTCTTACTCTTAGACTGGCGTTTCCGTGTAAGACTACTTTAGTCTTACACGGAGGATCCGTGAATCCTGGGGACAGTGTATGTAAAATGGGACTAAAGAACAGGTACAGTGCATCTAAAAGGAATAAAGTACAGATGCAGTGTATCTAAAATGGGGAAAAAGACTGATACAATATTTGTAAAATGGGGAATAAATGACAGGTACAATGTATCAGTGTATCTAAAAGGAATAAAGCACAGATATGGTGTATCTAAAATGGGGAAAAGGCTGATACAGTGCATCTAAAATGGGGAATAAAGTACAGGTGCAGTGTATTAGTGTTTCTAAAATGGGGAATAAAGGACAGGTACAGTGTATCTAAAATGGGGAATAAAGGACAGGTAAAATGTGCAACTAAAATGTGAAATGAAGGACAGATGCAGTGCATCTAAAATGGGGACTAAAGGACAGGTACAGTGTATCTAAAATGGGAAGTAAAGGACAGATAGAGTGCATCTAAAATGGGAAATAAAGGATGGATATAGTGTGTCTACAATGGGGGATAAAGGGCAGGTACAGTGTGCATCCAAGACAGGGAAAAAAGGACAGGTACAGTGTACATCTAAAATGGGGAATAAAGGATAGATACAGTGTATCTAAAATGGGGATAAAAGATGGATACAGTGTATCTAAAATGGCGAATAAAGAACAGGTACAATGTATCAGTGTATCCAAAATGGAGAATAAAGGACAGGTACAGTGTGTCTAATATGGGGAATAAATGACAGGTACAGTGCATCTGTTAGTGGAGAATAAAGGACCAATGCATTGTATCTAAAATGTGGAATAAAGGGCAGGCATGGTGTATCTAAAATGGGGAATAAAGGATAGATACAATGCATCTTAAATGGGGGATAAAGGACAGATACAGTGCATCTAAATTGGGAGATAAAAGACAGGTACAGCATGCATCTAAAATGGAAAAAAAAAGGGGCAGTACATCTAAAATGGGGAATAAAGGATAGGTACAGTGTATCTAAAATGGGGAATATGCATGTCGACATTATGTCCATTCGACTATCTGAAGTAGACCCCTGCACAGACATGGCAGAGTACTGATGGGATCAGGGGCTCAGGATGGTAGGGCACAGGGAACAGGGCAGGATAGAGTGCAGTCTTGGTGTAGGCTGTGGGGTGTGTCAACAGTGATAAAAATACTCTTTATTCAAAGAAAAACAATAAAAATGTTAAAAATACACGAAAATATCAGCTGGGAATATCGTGTGTTTTTAACATTTTTATTGTTTTTCTTCAATTAAAGAGTGTTTTTGTCACTGTTGAGACAGTGCAAGCTCATGGTGGTGTACCTTGAAGACTTTCCTACTTTGTTGTACTGCTTTGGGACACCTTTGTCAGTTATGGTCGATTGATTTTGTTTGATGGAGCACAAGTGGCAGGCAAGACATGTTGTAGTCTTGATGGAGGGCACAGGAAGCAGACAGGGCAGGATGCAGTCCTGTAAGGGGATCAACTTGGCATGGCAAAAAGAAACCCAGTCAAGCAGAAATGTAGCAAGGGTGGGGTGAACAGGACAGCCATCCCACGTGCAAGGTGTTAAGGGGCACAATTCAGAAGTGCAGTTCCTGCATTCGCCGGTGTAAAAAATTACTTCAGAGCTTTGGAATTTTTGTACAGTAAACTGCTGTAGTACTGTAGTACTGTAGCAAGCTGCTTATTACACTTTAAAATCTGAAGAAGTCTTTTTTTAAGAGCTGAGGTGGTGAAAGGGCAGACATGGGGAATGGATCAGAGGTGGCAAACTAGGGGAGTGGAACTTTTTTTGCTCCTAAGCTGAAAAGCTGAGGGTGTGGGGCACTTGACTGAGGATAAGCACAAGTGTGCTAGATAACCCAGTTACAGTTGTGCAGTCAGGCTCTGTCACTGCCACATGGTCTAGGTGTCACAACTGTGTGCCATATGCACCTGAACAGTATAAAGTCCTACAGGATATATTAGACTCCTGTACCCCAGGTACAGCCTCTGCTGTCTGCAAATGCTGATGGATATCAAGCATGGCCAACATGCCCACAGCTGTGACACTATGGCATAGGGTCAGAACAGTTACACTATATAAGCACAAAGGGCTGTGGTAAATGAAATGTTACTGCAGACTTTCGTGGAAAGACAACAGAAGGACAAGTAAGGGTACACTTCAACAGAGTATCAGCACCACAGCATTTTTATTTATAAAAGTCTCATCTCAGAGTATCCATGAAACAAATGCTTGGACCACTATTCTATATTTCCCTAAGCAGTGTAAGATAGACATACAGTCCAGGAGAAGAGTAGTCTTTGCTACTGCTGCCTTGCAAGACATGCTGCAATTGCCACTCCCTTGGGTAGTTGGCTGCTTTAATACAATCTATATGGATAAAGAATGATTCTGCAGTATCATCATCATTATCAATATCATCAACCTCCTTTTTAACCCATTTCTACATGGGGTCAAGGTGTTGTCAACTGTTGTCATCTCTCTTGCTTGAATGCCATTCTCCTGCCTTCTTGTATGCTCATGCCTGACTCTTACCAGACTTTTTTCACACAGTTTATCTAACCTCTTTGCTGGATGTGATTGTTCCCTCTTGCCTTCTTCCTGTCTGTCCCAAATCTTCTTCACCATATTGTCTTCGGCTTTTCTCTACATGTGCTCAAACCACCATAATCTGTTCACTTTGACCTTGTCAGCAATTAGAACTACTTTGGCTTCTGCTCTGCTATCCTCATTTCTTCATCTGTACCACAGTGTGCATCCTACTACCCATCTCAGGCACTTCATCCCAATGACCTCTAGCTTCCTTAACTGCTCTGCCTTTACTGCCCAGTTTTCTGTACTATATAGTAGTAATGGTCACATCACTGTTTTGTACACCTTACTTTTCAGCTTGTTTGGCATTCTTTTGTCATATACTACACTTGACACTCTGTGCCAGTTGGCTGCTGTTCTTGATTCTAACTTTGACTTCCTCATTCAGACTTCCCTCAACCACCCCTCACAGATACTTGAAGCAGTTAACCTGTTCCACTACTTTCCTTTCTGTCTCAGTTCTCAGCTTCTTCTGATTTCCTCCATTTGCTGCCATTACAACTGCTTCATTTGTGCTCAGTTTCAATCAATGTGCCTTCAGTTTTGCATTCCATTACTCTATTCCTTGTTGATGTTCTTGCTCAGTCTCCCTGTAATGCCACATCGTCTACATACAGCAATTTTGTTGACCTGTTTTCTCAGACCTGTTTCCTAATGTACTCCATCACCAGTATTAACAGCAGTGAGCTCAGAGCTGAGCCTTGATGCACATTCACTCCAACTGGGAAACCTTCTGTGAGTCAAACACCGCATTTGAGTCATTTGGGTCTTTCAACATAGCCTACACCAACTTTACTAATGCTTCTGGGACTCAAACCATCATAAGACTGCCCAAATTAGCTTTCTTGGGACCTTGTCATATGCTTTCTCCAAGTCAAGAAATGCCCAGTTGGACTCTTTCCTCATCTGTAGCTTTTTTTCAAACATCTGCCTAAATGTATGCATTGGGCCACTTGTGCTGTATCTTGATCTGAATCTGAACTGCTCACCCCCCATCTCACTTTCTACTACTCTTCATATTCATTTATCAATCACCCTGTCCAGGACTTTCATGCAGTGTGACAGGACTTTGATACCTCTGTTCTGTCCATAGTTCTAAAGGTCCCCTTTGTTCTTGTACACTGGTACTAGTATACTTATTGTCTAGTCATTTGAGATACACCTTTCTCTCTGTACTGCTATGAATACCCTCAGAAGCCATTTCTCCCCATTTCATTCAGCATCTTGATCATGTCTGCTGTGACCTCATTTGAGCCTGCTGCTTTCCCTGATTTCATTTTCTTCAGTGCTGCTCTTACTTCTTCTAGGGGGAGTTGCTATTCTTCTTCTTTCAAATTAGGTTGTATCTGGGGCAGTACAACTTCTGTGGGATTTTCTTCATTCAGAAGCTGATGGAGGTACTCCTTCCATCTGTCTTTGATGTCCTGTGGGCTGGTGAGCAGGTTGTTACTAGCATCCCTTATGAAGGGTGTCTGACTGTCTTCTTTATCTTTCTGTCTTAGCCTTGCAACCCAATAGAGTTTCTTTGTGCTATTTACTGATTCATTTTCCAGAAGCTGGTAGAGTGGCTGTGATGCCTTGTTCTTTGCTATTGAAACTCCTCTCTTAGACTTTTTGTTAACCAGACTTTTGATGACTTCCTAGTCTTCTGCATTTCACCACCAGCTTCCTTAATGTACCTTATTTCCATCCTTGGCTCGGCTGCATATTTGTTCTCTAGTCCTTACACATGTTTTTTTTTTTTGTTTTGAGGTGCTGTCATTCTCCTTCAACTCCCCCTATTATTTATTACTATTATTATTATTATTATTATTATTATTATTATTATTATTATTATTATTATTATTATTATTCTCCTCCTTCTTCTTCTTCTTCTTCCTGAGTGTTAGAGACATGAATAATTCTTTGAACTCCTGTGCTTTCTCTCCAGTCAACTTCCAGGTCTTCAGCCTAGTCTCTGTTGAACTTAGAGCCTTTTCTAATCACTGCTTGCAGCTGATTGTGGCAACCAGTGGTTTATGCTGTGGGCCAACTGTTTCACTAGGGATGACATTTGCAGTCACTAATTCTACCCCAGATGCCTTTTTTTTAATAAGGGAAAATCTACCTGAGTTGCATGTTGGCCACTCTTGTATGAGATCTCATGACCATTTCTCATGGAAATCCATGTGTTGGCCACCACCAAGCCATTTGCCAGAGAGAATTCTAGAATGGCATTTCCTTCTTTATTCCTGTTGCCCCACCCAAGCAGTCCTCATATTCTGTTCTGTCTGTCCCAACATGTGCATTCAGGTCACCCATTATTAATACCAATTTATGTTGTCCTACTTTATCTAGTAGGTCTTGCAACTGATGTCTCCTTTCCTCACTATCACAACCTTGATATGGGGCATAGGCTGAGATAATGAATTGTGCCCTGTCCTTACAATGGTGCCAGATTGCCATGAGTTTATCACTAATTCTGATGACACCTCTCACTGTCTTCTGAAGTTTCTCCATCACCACAATTCCCATCTCATTTCTAGTCTGCCCTTCTGAGTAGAAGACTATGGAATCCAAGCTAAGTGACTTTGCTGTGAAAACCGTGGATCCTGGATATATAGGAAGTCCAGCCTCCTCTTTACCATCATGTCATCCACTTCCAAGCTGCATCCTGTCAGTCAACATACATTGAGTGTAACATTTCTTAGTTCATGTTGGCAGGTTCATTGATTTGGACACCAGCCAGATGTTTGTTGGCCCAGGGCTGATGGACTTTATGGAAGACACACATGGCCAATATGGGCACATACACCCTTCTCACCATTAGTGTAGGTCAGAGTAGACAGGTTCTCAACCTGTTATCACTGTTAACAACCCATGCACATTTTGGTGGTTAGTCAACATGGATGAATCACCTACAGACATTTTTTTACAGCTGTGAGTTGCTAGCCCTATCTGTTTTCTCCTATCTTGAGAGTACTGCACATCACAGTTAATGCCCAAAGTGGTTGGTATATATAACTCTTCCTCCCTTATAGGCACCATCTAGAATCTGTGCTGCTTCCCAAACTCTATTATTGGGTATGTTTTGAGGTGGAAACACTCAGCATGTTTTGGGGAGGTAAGAGAAATCCCACAGAGACACAGGGAGAACATGCAATTGGTTGGAGTTCAGAATCAAACCTTGTACTTTGTGCATGGGAGGTGAAGACCTTAACCATTATGGCAACTGGTCTCTTCAACTGGAATGATTTTGCAACAGTGAAGCCCATACAGAGCTGTACGGTTATACTTGCCATAACAGTAGATGGTGAAATAGAATGACCAGCTACTGCAATGTAGGCTTCCATTTACTCCCTTGTGATGGAAGATGGCAGGGGACCCTTTTGTACTGCTTTATTCGAATGCAGCTGGGAAGGAAAAAAACAGGGCTGTTTCTACCGTCTTCCCATTGTTCACTGGCATTCTATTTTAGTCACACCCAGAAAGGAAGAAGACCACATTTCCAGCTTACAGTTTTTATCTCTCTCCCTCTCTCTCTCTCTCTGAGGAGCCCTGGACTAAAATTGTATCCTTACCCATAGCCTACTCTCAGGGCTTGCATCTGTTGCTTCTATCCCAGGCTGAGATGAAGAGGTGAGCCATATACCTGTGCCCTGAGGCACCAGTACAGTCACCACTTCTAGAATGCTTCCACTTGTTGTCTCTGTTCTGGGCTACAGCAAGAGAGGTAAGGTACAAGTCAATGGCTTGGAGTCTCTGGGCACAACTGTAGATAGAATTCGATGTATAATCTGTAGTCAACAGGATAAACTTGGTGACTTCCTTATCTTAGAGATAAGTGAATATGGTACAGGTTGTTCACCCTTTAGGGAAAAAAGCATCATACTGCTGTATTGAGCAGGGAGAAGATTTTTACTGTACTCTGGGTGCTCAGGTGATGTCAGAAAACTCTAAAACTGAGACTGGAAAGGCAGGCATTTGTTAATGGGTAACTTCCATGATTAATGAATGATACCTCACCTTGAGCATCCACAAACTAAACTAACAAACAGTATATTCATAAAGCAGCACTTTCTTTTCTCATTAACTGCAACAGAAAGGATAAAGCTTAAGTTTTATTCTGCACTATGTCTTACTTAGTTGTTTTTTTTTTTTTGTTTTGTTTTTTGACATTCACAGACCAGTGTTCTTATTCTGGTAAACAAGTTTGCAATGAAAGAAAACAAAGGAGTGAAAAAGAAAACTCAAAAGACAACAAACAACATGTGTCATATGTTTCTATGTATATTCATATAAATGTCACTGTGAAATCCGGCTATATCCCACTGTACTGCCACCAATTAAATGACATCCCTTACTATCATGGGTTAGTAACTATGGAGCTTCAATCCTCATTACTGATTCCAATATGAGACTGTCACTTAACAAAAGTAATATTCCACAATTTTCCCATAAGATCACAAAAGGAACATGCTCTATTTTTCTGGGACTGGACTACATACCTCTGTCCATCCAAATGTATTTTTCTTATTAAACACTTCAGATTAACATGTCCCAGTTTAAGACCTCTGATATGCTCACACTCAAAATCTCTCACATCCAAACACTTCTGAGAAAGCCTGACACAGATTTCCAGCTGTGTCTCCCAAAATAAATACAGAAATGTTGCCATCAATCAGAGGGTCTTCATGCCCTTCAAAAGTGGTGTCCAATTATGAAAATTAATTATCAAAATAAATGACAGCTATGCCCAGAACAGCAAGGCCTCGGGATGACCAGGAGATTATCAAACAGGTAGAAGCACTCTCTAATCTCTAAAGAAAAACACTGGTTTCCAGCCACAATGTAAAATAATGAAAAAAACATTTAATGATAAGTAAAATGATTACAGAATTGAAAATCAATAGACATTAGAAATCAAGTCACCAGAAATGTAAATCAAACTGCAGGGTAGAAATCCATTATTCAAGAAAAACACAATCTTAATAACTAAACTTTCCTAATATAACTAAAGAATACTGTCCCTGATCTACTCTAAGATATCATAGCAAGTCCAAGGCAAGCTTACAGTTTTCTTGGTGAGTTCTCTTTTCTTGGTGTTCACTGACTGCTCAGTACTGACAAACTGCACAGTTTCACAGTCTCAACTGTCTTCAGCAGTCTCAACTGTCTAATTTCAAAATATAACAGTCAGCTATAAAACAAGATTCTTTTTCTGTCAATCAGCTTTTTAAATCATCTCCTAGAAACCAGGGACATTCCAAAGACATCACTCACTGTTCAGCTGATTTTCCACAGTTTGTACTTTAGAATGTCCCTCATAAACATGCACAGCTAGAACTGTATCAAGGTAGTGACAGATTCTTTAAGCATTCAGTTTAAACAAGGAAACTTATTTACATTTTAAATGTATTTAACATTTTCACAAATAGGCATGCTGGCATGCAATACAAGTTATTCTAACAATATGCATAAACTTCCTACCAGACATGTTAACACAGATAACAGTGTTTTAAGTTTCTTCACAGTCACTATGGACAAGTGTGCTCAGTCGTGAAAGACAAATACCTGCCATTAACAAACTGCTCTTTTTATGTAATGATGGCTACCATTTTATCTAGGTAATTCAGTTACTCATTCTTTGCTTAGATCATTTTCTAGGATCTTCATAAGCAAGAAATATTGCATATGCTGCCTTCCTGGGTAAGTAGACCAGCAGAGGAATTTTGCTATAAATACTGCACCTAACCATTTTTATTACTGACTATACAGATCATTTGTGTGTGTTGCATGTCTGTCTATATATCTATATTAAAGCCACTCTATAATGATCATAAGAAATCCCTTATCCAAATACCTCAGCTGGTTGATTTACTTTTCTGTATAATACCAGAGATAGTACATAGGAACCTGTGAGGGGACAGGAGGAGTCTGAGGTAATAACCTAAGAAATAATGTGTTTGTACAACAACAAAATGCAATGTAAGAGGATTGCTCATGTTATAAATACTTTTGAAGCTGCAAGGCTGAATCAGGGTTATTCATTTCCACTCCAAAAGTAGTAACAGATGGCAAACGCATCATACTGAAATTTTCTCCAGTTAATAACACAGTGGAGCAGATGAATGCCATTCAGAGAATGAATGCAGAGCAAAAACATTAATCTTATAAATATGAGCACAAAAACAGGAATCACATAGAAAGACAGTTTACCAGAAATAAAAAATACAAACTTTCAAACTGAGTGAAGAAGTTAAAAGAGCCACTATGAAGGTCCAACATTTAAATTTGTATCACATGATATGCAACAGTTCAGTGTTTTAAAGGAATAGATTTTGAGGGCAACTTTAAACTATAATGTTCTTTCAAGCCTGGTAAGACAGTTGCAGTTAATCCCATTTGTATTCACACAACCTTGCAAAGTTTATCATGTGATGACCTCTAACATCATATTTAAAATCTATAATGTGCAGAATTTAAAATCATGTGTATCATCCTTGTCTCCAATATACTAAGCAAATGCATGTTTTAAAATTCTTCTTAATGTCATAAATATGCTCAGCTATACATTCTTTTAAATGCCTATTAATTTTTCCAGCATAAAAAAGGAAATACGTTACATACATCCAAAAGAGCGACGTCCTGTGCTGAGCAGTCTGCATAATCTCCAAATGTGTAAAGTTTCTGACTTACAGGATGATTATAACAGTCTGTAATAAATGCATATTTACACTTTGCACAACTTCTGCATGGATATGAAACCAGTCTTTCAGACACTGCTTGTTTAGTTCTTCAGTTGTTAATAATAATATAACTGCCTTTTGAGATTTTCTTACTTTTAAATGTGAAGCTAGATATGTCACCAAACTTTCCTTTTTTATCTCTCTATTATTTATTTATTTATTCGCTTAGTCTACCAGTCCAACTGGGTACAATCACTTTTCAGACGAAGCCTGCAGAAAAAAGTTCCTCATTACATTCATTTGAATGAGCTAACAGTAAAAATATACTGCAACACTCAGGATTATGTAATATAATAGGCAATCACCATGTTACATATGCTATATAGTATTTACAGTATGTTAAGCTCTGACACATCTACAAAACAGGAACAAAAGAAAAAATAACTAAACCAAACAAAACAAGTATGAGGATCTTTGTTGGTAGAGACCACGCAGATAAATCCTTAACGCATTTATTTGAAATATCCAACAGAGCGTTTTCGCCACGGAACACCGTGGCTTCTTCAGAGGCAATAAAACAAACATTAAAACACTCCGTTTAAATCAGGTATACCAGGAAGTGACATCTTCCTGTTTCCTGAAAAACGGCAGCAAGTTTTTAAAACTTATAACATTTTTAAAAAGTTTTAAGAAAAAAGTTTTCATGGCCATCGACCACGTACCATTAAAGGTTAGGGGTGGCCCTTTTTCATTAATTTTGGAAAATCGTGAGCTGGAATGGCAGTTACGCTTAGATGCATTTAGTTACCCCGGGCTGAACAGTAACTGCAATATAGCTCCGGTCCTAAAATTGAAAAGTTACCTTAGATAGACTTTGTCCCATTGGGTTGGTGGTTTTTAGGTTTGCCTTACCCTTCAGCATAGATTAGTGATTAGTTGGTTACCCATTTATTACACATAGGGGTCGGTGGTCGTTCTATAATTGGGACACATACATATACACTATAGGTTTTCTTTTATTTAGGTAATGTCCTAAATATATTTATTAGAGTTCAGGTATGAATTTTGTTTTATAGTCACTTATATGTTTTGTGGCTATATACAATTTATTTATTTAGGCATAAGTTATAATTGGTAGTAACTTGTCTTGTAGTTCTGCATATCTGTGCATTCCTTACAGGAGATGTTTTTCTTCTTGTTTGGTTTTCCAGTTTTAAGTTAACGTACATTGAATACCTGTACGGTAATTGTATTAGGTTTTTACAAATTGTAACATTTTTGAGTATGGTTAACTTTGGGTGCTTTGCACGCATTTTTTAAAACTTTTTTCTTAAAACTTTTTAAAAATGTTATAAGTTTTAAAAACTTGCTGCCGTTTTTCAGGAAACAGGAAGATGTCACTTCCTGGTATACCTGATTTAAACGGAGTGTTTTAATGTTTGTTTTATTGCCTCTGAAGAAGCCACGGTGTTCCGTGGCGAAAACGCTCTGTTGGATATTTCAAATAAATGCGTTAAGGATTTATCTGCGTGGTCTCTGCCGACAAGGATCCTCATACTTGTTTTGTTTGGTTTAGTTATTTTTTCTTTTGTTCGTGGTTGGGTTTGTGAGGATTCCTGTTTGTTTCGGCAGTTTCCTAGCAAGGCGGCTTTATGGCGAGTGGCAGTGATAACGCTGACATGGACTTAGTTGTTTTAATAGCCGGGCTGTCTGCCAGGCTTGACCAGATGAATTCGAGGATGGATGATATGTAGGCTACGTTTCGGGTTTCGAGAGAAGGACTTGCTGGTGGTGCCAGGAGGACAGGGCTGAGTCAAGGAAGTCTTGATGACTGGATTCCAGCTGCCCAGCCGGAACGACGGAACCTTACGGCTAACAATGTTGCTGGTGCAGGAAATAGCCAGGGGGGTATTTTCCCACTTTCCGGTGTCGGTTCTGTGAACGAAGAAGAGGCGGGACGCCCAGCCTCTTATGCAGTAGCGGTTTTAAATGATCGCTCTAACCCCGACCAACGGACTGTTACAACAGGACGGGATAATGCTGAAAATGGACCCGCTGGAACTAGCTCTGGGTTACCGGACCTAGGGGGCTGGCTGTTGGACACTACCAACCTCATGTTTGGCCAACAAGGTACGCTAACTGGTTCTGTTGTATCTAATAATAACACATGTTTAGCGGACAAGCTCAAAATGTTTGACTCCAAACTGCTTAAACTGAAAAAGTTGCAGTTGGAGTCGGCTTATTTTAAACAGTGTATTATTGAAAACCTGGTACCGAAAGGGTTACGAAACAACTTTACGCCATCAGGCTTAATAACTGACCAGGACTTCTCGGCGGACTTAGAAGCACTTTTTCAAAAACAAGGTGTTGAATTGTTAGAACTCATTATTAAGTATTATGCATTGCACATGGACTCTCTAATGAATGAAATTAACAACTTGGACAAAGACATTAAAATTGACCTGGACTTCAATAGATATAGATTCGATTATGGACTGATCTTGTCTAGCATTGATACCTTGTTGATTAAGTTGAAGGGAAATAAAAATAAAAAATTGGTTAGAGATAGGGAAGCCTATTTGAAAAAATGTGCATACCCTAACTTAAAGGGACTTAGGGATATTCGTCTTGGTGGTATTGGTGACAGCCAGACGATAGAAGTAGAAGAAGACATGACTAGGTTGGATGACATAATAGAAGAAGACAATAATGATGGATTTGTTAACCCAGGACCTAGGAGGAGCAACAGAATTAAGGGGGTTGTGAGAAATAAAGGGGGACCTGGTAATTTTCAAAACGGATCAAATATTAACAACAAATCAAGTAACCAGAGGACAGGCAACAATAATAATTTTTTAGGCCAACGCAGCAGCAAGCCTCATGCGAACAGGAGAAGGAATTAGATGTAATTTTAGTTCCTAATGGGCCAAATAGAGTTGGTCCACCTTCTCCTTTATTGTTGCACACTGACCCACCCCACTTAACCTTAGAAACAGGTCATCCCGCCATTCTTACTAATAAGAATGGCGATTTTAAGATTTATAACTTTTCCGACATCATTCTGGACGACCAGCTGGTTGAATTACTAGCTTTTGGCAATACCTTTGTTCCGAGTAGGAATGGGAGTATTGCTAAGGAAATCATAGAACTTAAGTGTTTTGTGAGGAAAATGAATCTTAAATTGATGTTTAACCAAGCAACCGACACTCAGAACTTAAATGAAGAAGGAAGAGTTGCTAGTACATGTACTTTGAAATTAGCTAGCGTGTTTAATCCTCCATTACATTCATCTTTACAATTGTTTGAGAACATTTGTGAAATGGACTTTAGATTTCTAGCTAATAATAGTAAGGATAGAACTAGTTTTAAACACTCCAATATTACTAAAGAACAGATGCTATTACTAGATGAGATAAGCCGGTTGCCTGTACGGGTATTAAAACCTGATAAGGGTGGTGGGTTAGTGATATTTCATAATACAACATATAATGAGAAGATGACCTTGTTACTTGAGAGTGATGCTTATATAAAATCTTCAAAGAATGAAGTCAATGGTAGTACCCAGAGAATTAGGGGATATTTTAGGGACCTGTTCCTGACGGGAAAAATCGATATGAACTTGTACAACTATATTGATATCAACTGTTCAAAAATACCCGTCATGTTCGGAATCCCTAAAATTCACAAGAGTATTACCAATCCCCCTATGAGGGCGTTGATTGACGGTAGGTCGTCCATCACCTACCCTTGCTCGAAGCTCATTACAAATATACTGGATAAATATATCAAAGGGATTCCTAGTATATGTAAGGATTCGTGGTCATTCCTTGATAGTATTAACTGCATCCCTTATAATAGTGGTAACAACTTTTTGACCATAGACGTCATAGACCTATACACGTCTATACCGCATCAAGAAGCGGTGGAGTGGATTGGGTCTATGCTCCAGGGTTTTGGGGCTTCTAAATTGGAAGTTGATTTGGCTACAGAGTTACTGGAAATTGTTTTGACCAGTAACTATTTTACCTTTAACGGTGAGTTTTTCTTACAGAAACGGGGTGTGGCGATGGGCTCCCCTTGTGGGGCTGGAGTAGCAAACTATGTTATGGGATACTGGGAGGCTAACATCTTAAAGAGGGTCCCTGGTCTTATGGAATCTGTTACATTTTACACCCGGTTCCTGGACGATATGTTTTTGTTGTTCAGGGGCTCTGAAGTAGAAGCTGCAGCTTTTGTGGAAAATATCAATTCAACAACTGAGTTTTTAAAATTTACATTCAAATTCTCAACTAGTGAGATAGACTACCTCGACGTTAAACTAGTGAAGGACACTATGGATCAGACATTGACGTCAACTGTATTTAGGAAATCCACATACTGCAACTCATTCCTGCACTTCACCAGTTTCCATCCGTATAAACAGAAGAGGTCCATCGTGAAAGGACAGCTGGTGAGGGCAGGAAGAATGTGCAGTACTTTGGTGGATTTTACTAAGGAATGTTCCTTACTAAGAGAGATGTTTATTAATCGAGGTTACCCAGATAAAATGCTACTAGAACTTATAGGGGAAGTTATGTTCAAAAGGAACAATGGTTTTTACAAACCTTTATTATTTCAACAAAATGTTGTACACATCGACCCCAATACCAACATAGGTTCAGAAGTGTTTCCTCTTAGGAAGGAAGTGAGTATTATAAGAACACCAAGAGGTGCAGAATGTGATTTTTCCTTGAGTTTTATTACTACTTTTAGTAATAATTCTGGGGGTATTTTGGAAATTATACGAAAGAACTGGTACCTTATTTCTTCCAATGCACTGCTGGTTGAAAAACTAGGTAGTGAGCCCAGGTTTATCTTTAGAAGATCAAATAATCTCAAGGAACTATTACAAAGGGACGTACCTCAAGGTATATTTCACAAAAGGAGAGGTATGTTTAGATGTGGGTTCTGCAAGTTTTGTAACAATGTCCGTACTGGTGAGACATTTCAGGTCAGGGACAAAAAGTATGATATTAGGTTTACCCTCAATTGTGAGAGTAAATCTATCATTTACATTGCTATGTGTAACTGTTGCCAAGGGTTCTACATTGGGAAAACGGACAGGCGTGTCCGTGACCGAATGTATGAACACCTGTACGCAATCAGGAACAGTAAAGATGACAACGCATTAGCAAAGCACATAGCTTTGAACCCAGGCCATAGCTTCCAATTCATGGCCATCGACCACGTACCATTAAAGGTTAGGGGTGGCCCTTTTTCATTAATTTTGGAAAATCGTGAGCTGGAATGGCAGTTACGCTTAGATGCATTTAGTTACCCCGGGCTGAACAGTAACTGCAATATAGCTCCGGTCCTAAAATTGAAAAGTTACCTTAGATAGACATTGTCCCATTGGGTTGGTGGTTTTTAGGTTTGCCTTACCCTTCAGCATAGATTAGTGATTAGTTGGTTACCCATTTATTACACATAGGGGTCGGTGGTCGTTCTATAATTGGGACACATACATATACACTATAGGTTTTTATTCAGGTAATGTCCTAAATATACTTATTAGAGTTCATGTAATGAATTTTGTTTTATAGTAACTTATATGTTTTGTGGCTATATACAATTTATTTAGATAGGCATAAGTTACAATTGGTAGAAACTTGTTTTGTAGTTCTGCATATCTGTGCATACCTTGCAGAAGATGTTTTTCTCCTCGGTTGGTCTTTCAGTTTCAAGTTATCGTACATTGAACATCTGTACGGTAATTGTATTAGGTTTTATAAATTGTAACATTTTTAAGCATAGTTAATTTTGATTGCTTTGCACGCATTTCTTAAAACTTCTTTAAAACTTTTTAAAAATGTTATAAGTTTTAAAAACTTGCTGCCGTTTTTCAGGAAACAGGAAGATGTCACTTCCTGGTATACCTGATTTAAACGGAGTGTTTTAATGTTTGTTTTATTGCCTCTGAAGAAGCCACGGTGTTCCGTGGTGAAAACGCTCTGTTGGATATTTCAAATAAATGCGTCAAGGATTTATCTGCGTGGTCTCTGCCAACAAGGATCCTCATACTTGTTTTGTTTGGTTTAGTTATTTTTTCTTTTCTTTCTTTAGTTATGTTAGGAACCTGGGTGGTAATTCCCAGATATGCTCAGAGGTAGTCCAAAAAGTCAATACAAACACCAAACCCACAGACATTGCCAACATCCTAGCTGACAGGTTCAGCGCAAACATCTCCCCCCCCTCCACACCAAAAGGGCAAATATGTATCCCAGCAGAGTGCTGCCCCCCTGACATCTCAGATGCTCAGGTAAGAGCTGCCCTCTCCAAAGCAATACACACTGCATCAATGGGACCAGACAGTGTCCCGGGCTGTGTCCTACATGAACTCTAAGAAGAGCTACAACCAAACATAAAACTACTGTTCAATCCCAGCCTTACTACAGGATATGTGGCCAAAGATTGGCGTACAGCAACAATGGTCCCTCTACAGAAAGGTGGTGCCTCAATGGATCCTGGACACTATCGCCCCATAAGCCACACTAGCTCGGTCTGCAGAGCTATGGAAAGCATCATCATGGACCTCATAAATAAAGATATTGTGGACCTACAGACACTGGATCATACCCAGTTTGGCTTTGTTAAGGGCAGATCCTGCCTCTCAAACCTGGTTGATTTCTTTGAAACAGTCACCAAGGCCATTGACGAGGGGAAGGTGGTCCACACAGCCTACCTGGACCTCGCAAAAGCCTTCGATACAATACCCCACTTGGGCATTCTAGAGAAGCTCACCAGATTAAATATAAGCCCCTATGTCACTAGATGGATTCCACACTGGCTCAAGGACAGAACCCACATGGTTAGAATTGCTGGAGCCATGCCAGACTCCAAACCAGTTACAAGTGGTGTCCCACAAGGCTCAGTCCTGGGACCTCTCTTGTTTGGTATATATTTATCGGAGGTACAGGCCAACACGGAAGGACTGTGGCTGACCATATATGCAGATGACTGCAAACTGGCTGCCATAATCGACTCTCCAGCCGACACAAGCATCCTCCAAAAGGGCCTCATAGAAACAGACAATTTGTGCCAGAGCCATGGCCTCAAGCTGAATGCAAAAAAGTGTATAGTCATCCCCTTTGGCAAAAACAAAGTGCCCACAAAGTACCACATAGGTGGTAATCCATTAAGTACAGAAGAAGTAATTAGGGACCTGGGGACCCAAGTTGATAGCAATCTCTCATTTGACAACCACATGGCCAAAGTGGTTAGAAAGACATTTTATATAGCCCACCCCATCATGAAGGGATTCACATCTAGATCAGGGGAGGACATCGTGCCTCTTTACTCATCCCTCATCAGGCCCATAATTGAGTACAATACCCCTGTTGGGATGTACCTTACCAGACACCTGCAGCAACTGGAAAGACCCCAAAAGTACCTCACCAAGAGGATCAAAGGGCTCAAACAGATGCCATATGCTGACCAGTTAAAGAAACCACAGCTCTACTCAGTGGCATACCGCCTGTTCAGAGGCGATCTGTGCCTGATGTATAAAGCCATGTCAAACTTGGAATTAATGGGCATGCTGCACCTGAGAATATCCAAATCCCATCGAGCTACATGCTTGAGAGACTTGAACCTCAGCACTGAAATAAATAGGACATGCTGGAGGGACAGATTCATAACCCAGAGGTTCACTTCACTCTGGAATAAAATCCCAGTCCAGGTTAGGCAGAGTCCCTCATTGACTCTCTTCAAGAGGAATCTTGATGAGTGGATGGTACATTGTAGGTTTACCCCGGGTATCACTTCTGCGTTACTGTCAGACAGAGGCACAGTATACTAACCTCGAAAAAGGGCATGACAAGATATATTTACAATGGATGGCGACAGCCAAACACATTCTGGCTAGGTTTATAAATGCCCTAGGGCAGATAGCCTAGTATGAACCTATGGACCTATGACCCTATGTACCTTGTTCCCCATTGGCCCTATGTGCTGTTAATCACCATGGCAATCACAATACTATGGTAGCATGTGCAAAGATCAGTTGTCAGTCACCTCTATGGTACAGTTGTGGAATATGTGGGTCATGTGGCAATGTCACAGCTGCCACATGTACACAGTCAACCCTCTCCCCTACACATGGACGTACAACACATGTATGAGATGGAACCACATAGCCAAACTGGGGACTAAGCACTCTAAACCCAGTACTGGCATAACCTGTCAGGTGGCATGAAATACTACAGTGACTACAATACCAGTCTGATGTAGACCTACACTGACAGCAATACAAGCACGTGAACACACTGGGTCATTCGTGGAGCCTAAGAATAGCATCCTGCCTGAGTGGCAGACACCTCTGCAGCTGGCACACAGGCATATGTTATGCCAGAACACATCACGCATAACACATAGCACACAAATCCTGTGTGCCAAACAGTCACAGCCTGTACGGCTAGACAACACACCTGCCACAGTTGTGTTAGGTACCTTTATTGTCTGGTACAGTGAGGTCATGCTCACTAGGCTGGACAAGGTGAAGGTCACAGTGATATGCCCGTGGGGCACTATGGTCCACCACATAACACAAGCATACAGGTCAGTCAGAGGCATGGACACATATGACTCAGTCATTGTCCATGCCACATACCTTCTCCTGCTGTACTTATAGAGTGCTGACATCATCAGTGTTTAGAAAGGGGAATGTGCATCCTGTAGTGTGTTCTCCTAGTTGCCAAAAGGGACATTTTCTTGACATAGAATTACACACACACTAACCCCCTCATCCAAACACACACACTTGCCATTTGCAAGATTCAAACCCCTACCTAACTATGTTATGACACTCAAGACAGATGCATTAGCAGAGCATGCTATTCACATTACTGGGAGTTTTCCTTCTCCTGCTGTACTTATAGGGTGCTGACATCATCAGTGTTTAGAAAGGGGAATGTGCATCCTGTAGTGTGTTCTCCTAGTTGCCAAAGGGACATTTCCTCACAGAATTGCACACACACTAACCCCCCTCATCCAAACACACACACTTGCCATTTGCAGGATTTAAACCCCTACCTAACTATGTTATGACACTCAACACAGACGCATTAACGGAGCATACTATTCGCATTGCTGGGAGGTTGTCCTTCTCCAGCTGTACTTATAGGGTGCTGACATCATCAGTGTTTAGAAAGGGGAATGTGCATCCTGTAGTGTGTTCTCCTAGTTGCCAAAAGGGACATTTCCCTCGCACAGAATTGCACACACACTAACCCCCCTCATCCAAACACACACACTTGCCGGATTCAAACCCCTACTTAACTATGTTATGACACTCAAGACGGACGCATTAGCGGAGCACACTATTCACATTACTGGGAGGTTGTCCTTCTCCTGCTCTACTTATAGGGTGCTGACATCATCAGTGTTTAGAAAGGGGAATGTGCATCCTGTAGTGTGTTCTCCCAGTTGCCAAAAGGGACATTTCTTCACACAGAATTGCACACACACTAACTCCCCTCAACCAAACACACACACTTGCCATTTGCAGGATTGAAACCCCTACCTAACTATGTTATGACACTCGAGACAGACGCATTAGCAGAGTGCACTATTCGCATTACTGGGAGGTTTGCCTTCTCTTGCTGTACTTATAGGGTGCGGACATCATCAGTGTTTAGAAAGGGGAATGTGCATCCTGTAGTGTGTTTTCCCAGTTGCCAAGAGGGACATTTCCCTCACACAGACTTGCACACACACCAACCCCACTCACACACACACACACACACACACACACACACACACACACACACACACACACACACACACACACACACACACACACACACACACACACACTGAGCATTTACAGGATTCAAACCCATACCTAACTATGTTATGACACTCGAGACGGACGCATTAGCAGAGTGCACTATCCAGATTACTGGGCATCTGTTCTGCACCTGCAGTATTTATAGGGTGCTAACATCATTATTTCTACAGAGGTATGTACATCTAGTACTACCTGTCAGGTGGGGGATAGCATATATATGCATTTGCAGCCACCTACGTCAGGGTCAGATATGCACATGGCACTGACAGGTTATGTTTTATACCATGCTTCATGACCACAGGACCTGTAACACACAACACAACCAGTCCTGACCACCCCTCCCACATCCAGGACACACACTTTGCTTCCCTGGACACAGTGCCAAGATATGCAGGTGTTCACATACACCATTCCAGTTGTTAATGTCAGGTACAGGCATATTGTGTGGGAACTACTCAGGCCTCTACAATATTACCCTACAGCCACTACAATTTGTGAGTCCATGTGCTATGGCAGAACCACTCACCACAGCCACAAGGGGAATACATATTGCACCTGACCATCTACAACATGGGTACTCACTGTTCCACACCAGAGGTAGACCACCATTGTTGATATCTGACCATACCCACCTTTCCCTGGCCATCCATATCCCATCCCCACCCCAGGCAAGGTTGTCACTGCAAACAAACTGTATTTATCAAAAGCAGACTTTATACTTGTGAAGACTGGGATGGAAGACTTCAAAGGACCCATGCTGGGGGAGTATACAGGCCACTCTGCATAATCCTTGACAATTGCATTCTATGAGCATGTGGAAGGTTTGCATTGATCATGCTATCCCAAATATACCCATGACTGCTCCACTACAGGACACCTGTCAGATGTACACCAGCCATATATGAGCTGTCCAACAGAGTGAGCTAATACATTGCAGAGCAGTAGCCCACAGAGGGAGGACATCTCAGAATAGTACCGGCACGACACTTCAATCCCTTATAATCCTCAGAACACAGTGTTGATAGTGAAATTGTCCAGACAATGCAGATAAGGCTCCCCTCAGTCTGATATTGACTCCCAATTACTGTTAGAGGTCCTCAGCAACCCTCTTCCAGCACACACCAACAACATGGCTGTGGCTTAGCAAATTCAAACCCTGGGATCTCCACTGTGTCCCTGCTTGACAGAGGCACAGCACACTAGCCTCACATGGTGCCTTATGTGACCTACTTTACAGTGGCACAGTAGACTACTGTACTGGGGAGGCAGACGCCAAGCACACTCTGGCTAAGCTGTCATTCCCCAGGGCAAACAGCCTAGTGTTGACCTCTACACCCATATGTTTAATTGTCAAATGCACATTATTTGTTGCTGATAGACTGTTTGCAGGTCTTTATTGCCATAGCATTCCCTGTTTGTATGAACAACTTGTGTATCTGTGGAAGATGTTTGCATATGGGAGGGATCCACTATATCACATATGTCTCTGTAGTCATTTAACTGTGTGCACTGGGCAGATTGCTGTAAAGTGGTTGGTTCCTGGAATAACACGTACAAATACCAGATATGTGTGGCCAACTGCTAAACTGAGATTTGGCCTAAGTGTGTGAGTATGCCCAGTTCAGCCTTCCCATGGCATGTTGTCTGACATATGTCTCATTTATCAAAGTGTGTGAGCATGCCCAGTGTGAGCTTTCCATATGTTGAACTCTGCAGCCCACCACATTTGTGGATGAGTGTGATCTTCAACAAATATCTCCCGTTTATGGTGGTGTGTTGTGTGTCATGTTGTGTAGTTACTGTCCGACTGCTTTGTGTGTGAACACAACAGGGATTATACTGTGCCTGCAGGGTTTGCATGGGATACTTTGCATACAGCTGTCAACATCCTTTCATACTGACCTAACACTGTAGTACCGTATGGTGTACTGGTTCAGTACTTTGACTGTGGTGGACAGTATCCTGGGCTTTAGTCTGATCACTGCTTTACATTTCCATAGTGAGCACAACAGCCTGGTTAGGGGCCAGTTGTGCACATCTGACCATGTTGCATTATGTTCAGATATGAACTACTTAAACCAGGCTTGTCCAACATTGGTAGTGTTTTCCACAACATAGGTGTACATTTGCAAACACTAGCGATGTGCCCTAGGCCATTTCTAATGCTAGTCGGAGAGTGTGTTTGTCCTTCGACACACATTGTAAGTGGAGTTTGCCATGACATATGTCATGGTTAGTATAATGTGCCTCTGTCTACCTGTGACATAACAGTGATACCCAGGGTAAACCTAAAATCTCCCATCCACTCATCAAGATTCCTCTTGAGGAGAATCGATGAGTGATTCTATGGATAGCCTGTACTGGGAGTTTACTCATGAGTGGGGGTGGCTTCTGTGTTATGGATCATGCAGTACAGCTTGTCCTATGCATGTCAGTGCTGGGGTTCAGGTCTCTCATGTGCAAAGCTCACTGCCATTCAGATTGTACAAGGTGCAGCATGTTTATTGATTCCAGCTTGGACATGGCTTTATACATCAGGCACAGCTTGCCTCTGGGTGGGCAGTTGGGCAGTGTGTGTAGCTGCAGTTTGTTTAATCAGGCAACACATGGCATCTGTGCAAGCTCTTTGATACTCCTGGTGAGGTACTGTTGGGGACTTTACAGTTGATGGAGGTGTCTGCTGAGGTACATCCCACAGGGGCTATTGTAGTCAATTGTAACGCTGATGAAGGATGACTGCAGAGCCACAATGACCTCCCCTTATCTAGATCTGACAACCTTCATGATTAGGTGGGTATATGGTATGTTTCTGTAAACACTACAGCCACATGTTTGTCCAGTGCAGGATATCTATCACCTTGTGTCCCCAGGTCTCTCATTACATGTTAAGTACGTAATGGGTTAACACCTATGTGGTAATTGGTGGGCACTTACTGTATATCCACGGGGGTTAAATTTACACTTTTCTGCAATTAGCTTGCTGACATGACTATGGCACCAGTTGTCTGTTTCTATGTGGCCCTTTTGTGGGATGCTTGTGTCAGCTGGAGGGTCAGATATGGTGGGCAGTTTGTAGTCCTCTGCAAACATGTTCAGACACAGTCCTTCCATGTTGGCCTGTACCTATGGGACATATATACCAAACGAGGGAGGTCCCAGGAACAAGCCTTGTGGGATGCCAGTTATATCTGGTTTGTAGTCTGACATGGCTGCAGCATGTCTGACCATGTCAGTTCTGTCCTTGGTCTGGTTTGCAACCCCTCTACTGACATATGGGTTTATATTTAAGCTGGTGAGCATATCTATAATGAACATGTAGGGTATTGTATAGAAGCCTTTGCAAGGTCCAGCTACGCTGTGTGGACCACATTGCCCTCATCAATGACCTTAATGACTGTTTCAAATGAGTCAAACATGTTTAGGGGCAGGATCTGCACTTAAGAAAGCCACACTGGGAAGGGTCCGGTGTTAGTAGGTCCCCAATATCTTTATGTCTGTGGTACATGCTGATCCTTTCCATAGCTGTGCAGACCAAGCTTCTCAGGATTCTGGGGTGGTAGTTTTCAGTATCCATTTAGGCAACACCTTTGTTGAGAACGACCACTGTTGTTGTACACTGCTCTTTGTGTAAATATCCTGTGGTAAGGCTGGCATTGAGCAGTACTGTGATTTGGCATTCCATTCTTCTTGGAGTCCATGTTGGACTCAGCCCAGGACACCATCTCATACCATTGCTGCTGTGTGTTTTGCTTTGTAGATGCTGGCTGTTACCTCAGCATCTGCAATATCAGGGGGCCAGCAGTCTGCTGGGATAGATATTTTGCATTCTGGGGGGGGGGGGGGGGTTTGCACTGCACCTGTCAGGATGTATGTTGGCAATATGTGTGTGTTTGGTATGTTGTTTGTAATATTTGTGTGATTCAGAGCATATCTGTGAATTCCCAACACGGTTCCTACCATCAGTTGTGGAAGCCTTGGGATTATCCTTAGTGTCCTGTACAATTTGCATCTTCATAGGTTCATAGGTTCATACTAGGCTATCCACCCTAGGGCATTTGTAAGCCTAGCCAGAGTGTGTGTGGCTTTTGCCACCCCTTGATATGTGAATATTATGGCCATTTATGATTTGCTTTGCTGTGCTTCTGTCTGGATGTGACACAGTGAAGACCCCCAGTGTAAATCTATGATCATCCATCCACTTGGCAAGATTCCTGTTGAAGAATGTCAGTGTGGGGCTCTGCCTAACATGGAGTGGGATTCTGTTCCAGGGTGTGGGGAGCCTCTGGGTTATGTATCTGTCCCTCCAGCACATCCTATTTCATTATGTGTTGAGGTTGACATCTCTCACTCTCACAGCTTCGATGGCTTTGAGTTTTCTGGGGTGGAGCATGTCCATTACTCCTGTGTTGGACATGGCCTTGTACAACAGACATACAATGCCTCTGTGTAGGCAGTATGTGACTGCATTCAGCTGGGGTGTCTACAGCCAGGCAGCATATGACATATGTTTGAGACCCTTTATCCTCTTGGTGAGGTACCTTTGAGGTCTTTCTAACTGCTGCAGGTGTCAGGTAAGGTACATCCCAAATGAGGCATTGTACTAGATTATGGGTCTGATAAGAGAACAGTATAGGGGCACAATGACCTCTGTTGACGTAGATGTGAATCCTTTCATGATACGGTGTCCAATATAGACAGTCTTCCTAGCCACATTGGCAATGTGAATGTCACATAACAGGTTACTGTCCACTTGTGTCCCTAGGTCCCTGATTTCTCCTTCCATACATAATGGTTTACCACCTATGTGGTAATTTGTGAGTACCTTGTTTGGCATTTGGTGGGACATTCATACTGTCCAGTGTCTTCATGATGGCTGGGTGGGGTTCCTGTGTGTGAGAGTGTTGTCTGTAGCATGCTACAGACTGTACAGCAGTCTTGCCTATGGTTAGTTGTACATGGGTGGACTCCAATGCCTTGTGCATTGTCAGTTACCTGGACATATGGGTGTCTGTGCTGAATATGGATACTCACCCTCCTTTTATGTTTTGTTCCAGGTTTTGGGGCCATAACGCATGATATGTGGTATAACCTGGTAGTGCTGGTGTGCTGTCAGGAGGCTTGCAACAGGTTTCTGTCACTGCACAGACATTGATGTTCTCCATACTGGGGATGGCCTTGGGAGCATGCATATTGAGGTTTACACATCTGGCATTGGTCAGCATCACCCTTATGTTTCTTTCAACTTAAGTTTTGTAGGGTGGTGGGTTAGTCCTTTCAGCCTTGCCTACGAAAGGCTCTATGGAGGTGGCAAAAGCCTTATCCAATATCCAGACACCCAGGGGTAACAGGTGCAAGCCATCCCTGGAACAGCTGCGTGGCTTGTCAAGCATGACATCCCAAGCAGACAGACATTGGATCCCCTTGGAATGACACCAGTAATTGTGCCACTTGTTATAACTGATCATTCCGTGTTTGTACTGTGGCATCATTCTTGGTGAGGGTAGGATGCTGCAAACGGTCAATGTCATACCGGCCTGGACTACATAATCGGAGAGCTCATCTATATCTCTTTTCATGTAGTCCGGGGAGGTACATCTCAGGTCATTCACACCAGCATGGACTATGACTGCATCATATTTCTATTTGCTTTGGGGTGACCTGCATACTTGTGTTATGTGGCATATTGTTGCAGCCTACAGGCAGCTTACTGTACCCTTTCCCTTGTTCAGTCTGGTGTGCGGGACAGCAGCGTGTCTCACTATGGAGTCACCTATTACAACTGTATCAGGCATGTTGTTTCTCCTTCTGGCCTGTGACTGTTTGGCACACCAGCTTTGTGTACTATGTGTTGCATGTGCTATGTTTGGAGGTTGTTTGATTGGGTGTCTGCTTTGGAGGCCTCTGTTGGTGTGTTTTTTTGCAGTTGAGATAGGTCTATGTGGGACTGGGTTTGTGGTGTGTGTGTGGTTACCTTCTCCTCCTGACTAGTTTTGGGAGTTTGGATAGATGGTTGCATCTCTCACATATATTTGTATTTCTTGAAGGGAGTTGGGGGTTGTCTGTGTACTTGGGGAAGGTGTAACATTGCCTCAAGATTCACAGATTCAACTTGTTGTAGCTGGCCTTAGTGGATTGTATGTGTGGACATATTTTATTGCCATACTACTGATCAGTGATTACTTCTTTTTTTATGTTTGCTCTATCATGTAGTAGCTTCCTCATTCTCTTGCATGGTTTGGTTATGGCTGGTGTCCACCATGCCAGATGCCTGCGTGTATGGCATTGTGTCTTGTTTTAATTTTGGACTGCATAATCCAAGCATTCCTGGCAGTGTTCATGGAATGCCTGTATAACAGGTTCTGAGGTGTGGCCCATATTTTGCACCTGCACAGGACCTTTAATGGATTCCACATCAGTTTGGAGGAGTGCAAATGTTGCTTTACACATGTTTTTCACTGTGGTTTTCTGGCCAGGGACTGTGGTCAGGATGTGTATATCCAGTATGATTACTCTATGGTCTGGTCTTACCAGTGAGCAATACACTTCTCATCTTGCCATCCAGTACCCATGTTGCTGATTATCACATCCAGTATGCTTACCCCTCTTGTGGGAGTGGTATGTTGTTCCTGGGCATTTTGGTTTATGGATTCTATGAACTTTTGTCCTACAGTGTTGGAGCTAGTATAATGCTCCCAGTCTATGTCTGGGTACTTTCAGTCACCCAATATAATGTGGTTTGGAGGACTTGATATATTCATGTATTCCAACATAGGCCAGGTGCAGTTCCTGGTGTTGGGATGGTAGTCTGTAGCAGGCTATAAACTGGGGGGCAGTTTTAGCCACTGTTACTTGACCATGGCTAGTCCATGCTGCTTCTTGTTGTGGTACCAACATGGGGGTGTGGTTATCCTTGACAATTATTGCTAGTCACCCTCCTTTTGTAGCTTGTTCCATGTTTTGAGGCTGTACAGCACAGTATGAGGTGTAACCTGGTAGTGTTAGAGTGCTGTTGTGAGCCTTGACCCAGTTTTCTGTTACAGCACAGATATCAACATTCTCCATACTGGGTGAGTTTAGACTGCATGCATCTTGCTGTTTAGACTTCTGGCATTGACTAGCATTACATCTAGGTTCTTATCCCTTCTGATACCTATGGAGGTAGGTTTGTGTTTTGAGCCTTACCTGTTCAGGGCACACTGTGGGTAACAACAGCCTTTGCCAGTATCCATACGGCCTGCACTGATAGATGCATGCCAGTCCTAGAAGGTGGAGCATCATGTCATGCTCAGCATGTCATCCCTGGCTGGCACACATTGGATCCCCTTTGACTAACTGCAATACTTCAGCCAATTATTGCACTTGATCATCTCATTGTCATATTTTGGCATGATGCTTGGTGAGGGTAGGATGTTAGTCACGGTCCTCAGGTGTGCATATAGTACATGGTGTTACATTACTTAACACATGACATTCATGCCTCAGGTGGTGCTGCAGGGCTGCCTCTGTCGGATGCACATATTACACTCCCTGTACATGTTTGTGAGCAGGTCATGTCATTATAGGCATCCCTGTTATTATTTGAGTGAGTCAGAGGGGGTATCATTCCCAGGGTTCCTACTGAGCCAGTGTATGTGTTATGCGTTGCCTCTTTGCCTAGGCCAGGGCATACTGGGCATGCCTCCTTCTGCCTACTGGGGCAGGCTCAGGTTGTTCCTCCTCCATGTCACGCTCTGCCCGTGATGGCCTTGGCAATGGTGGGGGGCTGTTTGGCCCAGCCCTATGCTGATCCTGCTGCAGCTGTTTTCGCAAGATCATATTATGTAGCATAGCACATACCATGACAATTTGGGTACATATAGTTGGTATGTACTGCAAGGCACCACCAGATGTGACCAGACACCGGAACCGTGACTTGAGCAGCCCAAACACATGCTCTATTACATTATGTGTTTGTGCGTGTGCCTCATTATGGCGTTCCTGTTCAAGTGTGTGTGTGTTTCTGATGGGTGTCATCAGCCACGGCTCCAGTGCATAACCTGCATCCCCCACTAGGTGTCCGTGTGGGATGTCCCCATTGGCAAATGTCTGGTACATCTGCGTCAAATGCCAGATGTGGGAATCATGGTAGCTCCCAGGGCAGCCAGCACACACATTCATTATGATGCCCTGGGCATCACACACAACCTGGCAGTTGATGGAGGGGAAGCCCTTGCGGTTAATGTAGGCCCTACCTCGCTCACCGGCTGATGCTTTGATGCGTATGTGCGTGCAGTCTATTGCACCCACTACCTCAGGGTATTCCGCTATTTGCTGGAAGAGAAGCATACTGCAGGCCAATACCACACGGGCATTGGGGAAATATACATGATCACCGACATGTGCTGACATGGCATCCAGGAACTGGTGCAGAACGCTGGAGGCTGATGGTTGTGAACTCCGCATCATATCAGCAGTTGGTCTCTGGAAGGTAGGTGGTGCTAGTATTCTTAGGCCAACACATACCTTGGTTTCCACTGGGATGGGTTCCCCTCTGTTGGTTCTGTGTGTGAGGCGTGGCCTGCACAGCTCCACTATTTGCTGCAGGAGGTCTCTGTTTACTCTATAGTGCTCTACTATCTCCAGCTCATGTAACCCATGGTAGGTGACCCTGGGCCTGTACACTCTTCTCCATCTCCTCACTGTGGGTTGTCTGGCACCATCTGCATTGTCACCACCCTCAGCAAGTCGCCTATGTCTCATTATGACAGCTATGGCAGCCCCTAACATTTCTGCTCTGAGTTCAGCTTTTTCAGTTTTCACTTCTAATAGCTTACTCCTGTCTTGCAGTGTCTCTTGAGAGAAACATCTTGCACTGCTGTTTGCAGAGTTTAAAGTGCTGGGCTGAGCTATTATTCTGCCTGTCTAATTGTCTGCTTTTAATTGTTTTCACCTGCTAGCTCCAGCAGTATTCCCTGCTAGCTTCCTACTAATTCTGTTGCTCCCTTTTTCCTTTCTGTTTCCTCAGGGGGGAGCAGCATGCATACTAGCAGAAACACGCTCACAGTGGCTTACACGCGCACACACATGCTTACACGGTTCAGAATCTGCTTATTCATGTTAAAACACGCGCACACCAGTGCAAACAGTGTTACAAGTCTGCCAACAGGCTCCCACATGCTCAGTCTGCCCTACACATGTGCACACCAGCGCAAACAGTGTTAAACATCTACCAACACGCTCCCACATGCTCAGTCTGCCTTACACGCATGCATACCATCCTACTCGCACTTCATGGTGTGCACACGTGCGCATGCATGCCCAGCAAGAAACTTTGGTGTAGGCAACAGTGTACACCTTCCATTTCTTGACTTTCCCATGCTTATGTTGTGGCACTCCTCTTTCCATGATATGTGTCTGACATCTGTCATGTAACACTGACCTCCAATGAACTGCATTTCTTTCTGCCATTCCCCCCTGTGATGTCACCTATCTCCTACTCTGTTCCTCCCCCTTATGTAACTCTTACACTACTCAGAATGTGCTCATTTGCTATGTGACAGTGGAATTCAGTATCCTAACACTCATTTACATCAGATTGCCTACTAATGCTTAGTTACATCTCTTAGACTCAGCTTCCCCCCTTAGCAACCACTAAACAGTGGCCATGTTGTTTTTGGTCTGCTGGTCCCTGCATTGTAAATCCATGTATTGCATAAAACCCACATTTGTGGGTTTATAACCTTCATTTTTATGTTTTATACAGCGCAGCCCATTTGCGCGGGGCTGCGCTGCATTTAAACATCGCCGAAAAAAAAAATTTATTTCTTATATTTGCATGGGGGTACCTTGCCAATGGCCACATATTTGGCCATTGGCATGCTGCCTGACACATATGCACCCTTTATTTGGAGCTGACATGGCTCCATTGTGTTTTTTGCAGAAACGTACTCAGTTGTCAACTGAGTACATTTCTGCAGCTAAAACGGCTCTTACACGGGCTGCTTTGGGCTTCCTGGATCGCTAATCAACCTCATTTGCATGCTATTCGGCTGCAAGTGAGGTGATTAGCTTATCCATGCCCACTCCATGTAAGAGACGTTTTAGCTGGTCTCTTACACGGACTTTGGGCTGTTCCTGGATCGCGAAGGCTGCATGGAGTCTTACACTACTCTTAGACTCCGTGCAAGCCTTCGTGAATCCTGCCAACTGTTTTTCCCATTCATATAGTACCAAATTAGCATATGTATTTGCTACTAGGGTGCCCATTGCTACCCCAGCTAGCTACAAATAGGGTTTGCTGTCAAAGATAAAAACATTCTTTGTCAGCACAAGTTCTAGCAGGGAACAAATGTTCTCTTTCTGTCTAGCTTGTAATTTTATTTCTGTATTTAAAAAAATATGTATAGCCTCCACCCCATAGTCATTAGGTATTACTGTAAAAAGAGATGTGATGTCTAATGTTATAAATAGAAAGTCTTTGCTCAAGTATTCTAGATACCATTCATGTAAATTAAACAAAAGATCATTTGTATCTTTTAAAATACTGGAGCATCTTTGTAAATACACACTTAAAAACCTTTATAAATATTTAGAGATCAGTTCCGTCATCCATCCACCTCCTGAGACAATTGGTCTCAAGGGGGATTCTCCAAAGATTTATGAATCTTTGGAATCCCATAAATCTGGCGGGACTCTAGTTCAGGGAACCGTAAAGTAATTAAAAAGTTCTATTGTAATGTCATTAGATAACTGAAGATCATATATAACCATGCTAATATCAGAGACATACTTTTTAACATCACTAAATGTTATTTTTCTGAATGTTGTGACATCTTGCAATAGACTCTTAAATTACTCACAGTACTTAACTTTGTCCATCATCACTATAGCACCCCTCTTGTCAGCTTGTTTGATAACCATACTGTCATCTTTAATCAGTTTCCAAGGCCTTATGCTCCTCAAATGTTAAATTGTAAACTTTCCTAAGCTTCGGCCTAGAGTAAAGTTCCCTTAATTCACTTAATTCATTTTCTACTACATTCATAAAAGCTGTCAAAATAGGACAAACAACTGGTAAAAAGATACTAAGTCTTTTACACATCGATGTTTCTGCTACCTCATTACTTTTAAAAATTAGTTTCAGGTTAACATTCCGCACAAACAATTTCAAATCTGTAATAGCTTTTACAATATCATCAGCAGAATTATGTATATCCTTGAGAAAGAAGTAAGCAGATAATAGAAAAAATTGGATAATTTTGATGGTTATGCTAGAAATTAGGAACATGATAGGATAAAAAACATATTTTGCTTACAGAAATTCTGAATGTTTGAAAAGGAAATTATGTTATAAAGATTTTAGGCAAACAAAAAAAGAGTGTCAGATTAGGAGAATGGGGACCATAAAATGCCTTCATTGTAGTTGTTGCAATGACATTTATGATGAAATAAACATCTTTAAACACCCTTTAACAGGTAGGGAATTTTTATTTAACTGCTCCGCAACTTGCAATACAGTTCAGGTGGTTTACGTTGCCACTTGTGTGGCCTGTCCATCATTTTATGTGGGGAAGACCACTAGAAAACTTAAAGAATGAATAGTGGAGCATAAATCAGAGATTAGAATAAATGTCAGCACAAATGTTTTAAGTAAACATTTGGTAGAACATGATCAGAAACACTATTTTAAGTTTAGAATGATAAATATTGTGAATATGGGGAATAGAGGTAGTGATATGAATAACATTTTAGAAATAAAGGAATATGAATGGATAATTAGTTTACAAGCAGACTGTAAACCAGGATTGAATAGTGCAGTCAGCTTAAAACCTATATTAGTGAAAATACAAAGAGAAATTTTGTAAAATCTGTATGTTTCTTAGAAGTTGTTTTAGAATAAATTTTCATTGTTTTAGTTAGATATTTTTTACGTGTAAGAAAGTCTTTTTAGGACTTGTGATAGGCTGGTTGGTATCATGTGATTTTAAGAGGCTCTTATTTAAACTGTGATGTATGTATATTATTTGTAGCACTGATGAAGGGTGGTTAGCCTGAAAGCTTTGCAGCAATAAATCTGACATTTTTGGCGTGGTGGAACGTAGAGGTCTAGAAAGTCATTAAATGAAAGAAGGAGTGCAGGAAGAAGTGGGAGATAAAAAAGACTGACCAGGCGAGGAAGGACTACTGGCTGGCTAACAAAGAAGCTAAGAAAGAAGTTGCAATAGCAAAGAATAGGGCATCGGAGGCACTCTAATCTACCAACTTCTGGAAAGTGACTCAGTAAGGGGCATAAAGAAACTATATCAGGTTGCAAGGCAAAGACAGAAAGATAAGGAAGATAGTCAGACTCCCTTCATAAGGGATGCCAGCAACAATCTGCTCACCAGTCCACAGGACATCAAAGGCAGATGGAAGGAGTATTTCCAGCAGCTTCTGTATGAAGAAAATGTCACAGAAGCTGTACTGCCCCAGAAACAGCCTGCAATGCGAGAAGAAGATGAGCCCACCCTAGAAGAAGTAAGAACAGCACTAAAGAAAATGAAGACAGGGAAAGCAGCAGGGTCAGATGAGGTCATGGCAGACATGATCACGATGCTGGGTGAGATAGGGGAGAAATGGCTCTTGAGGGTACTAACAGCAGTATGGAAAGAAAGACGTATCCCAGATGACTGGAAAATAAGCATACTAGTGCCAGTGTACAAGAACTTAGGGGGCATCCACAACTGTGGACAGTACAGAGGCATCAAATTCCTATCACACTGCATGAAAGTTCTGAAACAGTGACTGATGAATGGATATGCAGAGTAGTAGAAAGTAAGATGGGAGATGAGCAGCTTGGCCCCAGATCAGGATGTAGCACAACTGACCCAATGTTTGCAGTGAGACAGATACCTAAGGAGAAGCTAGAGATGAGGAGAGAGTCCAACTGGGCATTCCTAGACTTGGAGAAAGCATATGACAAGGTCCCAAGAAAGCTGATCTGGGCAGTACTGCTGTGGTTCAAAGTTCCAGAAACATTGGTAGAATTAGTGCAGGCTATGTGGAAAGACCCAATGACTCAAGTACGAACAGTGTTCGGCCTCACAGAGGGGTTCCCAGTAGGAGAGGGTGTACACCAGGGTTCAGCTCTGAGCCCACTGCTGTTCATACTGGTGATGGACTACATTAGCAAACAGGTCAGAGGGTACAGATCAACAAATTTGCTGTATGCAGACAATGTGGCAGTGCAGGCAGACTCTGAGCTAGAACTTCAGCAAAGGATAGGAGAATGGAATGCAAAACTGGAGGCACATGGGATGAAACTAAACACAGATAAGATGGTGGTAGTGGCAGCAAATTTGGGAAATCAGAAGAAGCTGAGAATACGGATAGAAGGGAAGATAGTGCAACAGGTAAACAGCTTCAAGTATCTGGGAGGGGTGGCTGAGGAGAAGGGAAGTCTGAATGAAGAGGTCAAAGCTAGAATCAGAGAAGCTACAGCCAACTGGCATAGAGTGTCAGCTGTAGTCTATGACAGAAGAATGCCAAAGAAGCTGAAAAGTAAGGTGTACAAGACAGTGGTGTGACCAGTACTACTGTATGGTACAGAAACCTGGGCAGTAAAAGCAGAACAGTTGAAGAAGCTAGAGGTGATGGAAATGAAGTGCCTGAGAAGGGTGGTAGGATCCACACTGTGGGACAGACGAAGAAATGAGGACATAAGAGCAGAAGCTAAAGTAGCTCCAATTATAGAAAAGATCTAAGAGAACAGATTACGGTGGTTTGAACAAGTGTAGAAAAACAGAAGACAATCTGATGAGGAAGATTTGGGACAGACAGGAAGAAGGTAAGAGGAAGCGAGGGCATCCAGAAAAGTGGCGGATGGATTGTATGAAAGAAGATCTGCGACAGTCAGGCATGAGTGTTGAAGTAGGCAGGAGTGTGACACTGAAGCAAGAGAGTTGAAGACAGTTAACACGATACCCGGACCCCATGTAGAAATAAAATGGGAAAAAGGGGGCTGATGATGATGATGATGATTTCTAACAGATGGGATAATCTAGTCATTTGCATTCTTGGATGCAGCACAAACCAAATGAAATATGAATTTATTAGGTGGAAGTAATGCTAAAGTTTAAGAAATGGAAGGTGCCTTTAATGATAGAAAGTCCAACCAGGAAGGGATGCTCGGATGTCCATTTGACAATTCTCATGATGTGTGAGGAGTGTGAGCTGCATTTGATGCACAAAGGATGACAAAGAGAAGATGAAAGTTTAACCTGTGTGTTAGACTACATTCGGGCTCAGGTTATAGCTGAAAGCACACATTCACAACTTATTCATTCACTGTAAAGACATACTAATGTCTAGTTCTGCATGGAATACATTGTACAGGATGTTGCAGATTACTGAGGCTACCAACGTACTATCACATTTTGCATAGAAGTACCCCTTTGTCATGAGTGAGAAGGTCATCAGTATCTCAAGTCCACAGGAAGCATTAGGTTTGTCCATCAAGAAGAGACAGGGTGACCCCTTTCACACCTACTATTACTGATAGGAAAGAAGGATGACTCCTGTCACCAAGCTTGGAGTAAGCAACAGTAGCCAGCAGAAGAAAACTGTAGTCTCTTATGAGTCAAAACACATATAAATGGAACCACGGAGTGTGGATGTGCCATGGAAACAGCATATTCTCTTCTCATGCAATGCTTTAGGGGAAGAAAGAAGAGATTAAACACTAAATGCAAAGCCAAAAATTCTTTTTAATTTTTTTGTCTGCTTTGCGATGACCACATAGCTTGTACTGTAGCTATTACACTTTTGATTATGATATTTTTCACATTGTCTACATATACAATGCAAAAGTAGTCCCTTTTTATTTAGTTGTAACCACAGAGTGTTGGATTTTTGCGTTTTAAGACACTTCCTATTAACCTCACTGAGTATGCATTAACACAGTGATGATGGAAAAAATAGGTACATATAGCATCTATGTAAATACTTCTGAAACTCTGTTGCCACTGATAGCTGCATATCTAGTGCCAAAAATATAATGCAGCCATTGTTCTACAACAGCATTTGTCTGTGGACTACCTTGTAGGTGGAGCAAAATGTTTCAGTGTTTTACAATTCGTTCTTACATAATAATAACATAGGCCATTGTGAAAAGCATCAGATGACAATTATTCATACAATAATACTAAAGTAAGAATACCTCTGCAACCTGCTCTACTGCCTTAGACACCATGTAGTTTATTGGACTGGAAAATTCCAAAAGAAACACAAGCAACTCTCCTAAGTTTCTGTGGAGCATCATTTCTGATTTTTATAAAAGGGTCCCTAGATTTTTAAAACTTTCTTTAATAATCTCTGCTTCATTAATGGAAGTATTTCTTTTTTTTATAAACTTTTTTTTATTAATTTTCATAAATCATGAAATTCCTACATCATGCAAATAATTATACATAAACATAACACTAAATATTAAACTATATACAAAAATGCTCATAACATTAGTCTAATTTGTTCAAAATCATTACATTTTATCTAATAACTTTTTTAGTTTCATCCAGGATAACTTTCTGTGTGTTATTCTTGTCATTCTAGAGGCATTTCTAATGTCCACAATATGCTGTGATGTGGCCAGCATATCAGCATATCACAAGAAGAAGTCTGAGGAAAGCACACACATGCGCGCGCGCACACACACACACACACACACACACACACACACACACACACACACACACACACACACACACGCACGCTCACACACACAAACACACACACACGTGCATAGACACTCATACACAAACACATATGTGCATGTGTGTGTCTATATATATATATATATATATATATATATATATATATATATATATATATATATATATATATATATATATATATAGATAGATAGATATAGATATAGATATAAATATCGATATATATTACATATAGATGTAGATATAGATAAATATAAATATTCTGATGAAGTTCTGAAAAATAAATGAACAGAACGCTTAAATTATCTGGTGTGCCCGGCTGCCATTTTTGTTCTTCATATATGAATATATGTTTGTGTGTCTGTATGATTATATCCATTAATGTTAATGTCTATAAACAATGAACTACACATTTTAAAATAAATATCAACATTAATGACTTCTGTAAACAAAACATCATGAAACTGCGATGACTGAAAAATCAGAAGAAATGCTTTCCTTTTCTGATTATTACGAAAATAAAAACTAACAGTACCTTCAGACATGCTTTGTTAGAATAATGATACTGTTAGGGAAAGTTTTTTCATAAGGTAATCTGTAGGGCTGGGGTTGCTGCAGTGGCAAGGTTAGGTATAGCACACATGAGTAAGGTGGATGGGAGGGATTGCTCCTCTGTACCCCCTTACTCATATGCATGTTAACACTAACTCTGACACTAACCTAACTCCAGCTCTACACAGTATATTATGAAAAAGCCTTTCCCTAAGAGTACCATTACACAATATGCTTACTTCCACATAAAACATAAGCACATTGGAATGACCACAGAGGTTCCTCATTAAAAGAATGCAGGGCATAAGTAAATGCCCTCTGCAGACCACCTCAAGACCCTATCCATGTATTCTGTCTCCTACAGGCTTTTGAGGGGAGATCTATGCCTGGCATACAGGGCATTGTCAGACTCCACTATGATGGACCTCCTGCATATCCACAAAGCAAACAGCACCAGAATTACCCATTCTAAAGACTTAAACATTGCTTGTGATATAAATAGGACCTGCTGGAGAGACAGGTATGTATCCCAGAGACTGCCCTGTCTATGGAACAGGCTCCCTATCCACATGAAGCAGAGTTCCTCCATAACCCAATTCAAGTTCAACTTGGACAATTGGATGGGGAACAGGAAATTCATCCCTGGTTTGGCACCTATGTCTCTAATAGACACAGGCAACCTGTAAATGGTTCATCTCCCAGGCTCCTGCTTGTAAATGTTTCATCTCCCAAACCCCTGCTTACACTTTTCAAGGGTATCAGAACTTGTTAGAGGTTTGGGATGCATGGCTAGGCTCAAAAAAGCCCTTATGGTCGTTAGCCTAGCAAACACCTATGAACCTTATGAACATTTGCATAGCATTAAATCTCTCCCATTTCTTCTCTTTTTTCCTAACCCTAACCCTCAATAATTCACATAAACATATAACTACCCCTAATGCTGAAACGTTTGCAGCCTCCAAATGTTTCAGCATTAGTTAACAGCCCCACTTACTTGCATGCAAGCAAACCTCACACACCATGTGAAAAGTCAGTGTTTCCAATACCAGCGTAAAGCACACTTTTGCCAAAAAGCACACACCAGTTCACTTGTTCAACATTACATAATTGGATAAGTGAACTGTAACCATACACACAGATACACAAATACACAGAAGAGGGGCCCATCAACTGACCCAAAACACTACAGACCCATAAGCTTGACCAGTATTATCTGCAAGGCCATGGAGAGAATTATCATGGACCTAAACATAGGAACTCTCCAAAAACTGAAACAGACCTAAATTGGCTTTGTTAAAGGGAGGTCTTGCTTGCTCAATCTGGTGGACTTCTTCGAGAAAGTCATCAACACCATGGATGAGGGCAAAACAGTACACACCGCTTATAAGAAACCTGTTACTAGCAGTATCCCACAGGGTTCAGTGTTGGGACCCCTCCTGTTTGGTATATACTACTCTGAAGTGAAGGCCAATGTTGGGGGCTTCTGGTTCATCAAGCTTGCTGACAACTGCAAGCTGGGAGCAATCAATGAATCCCCAAATGATGTTGACATCATATAAGCAGGCCAAAAAATGACAAACAACTGCTGCCAAAATCATGGTTTGAGACTAAATGCTAAAAAATGCATAATCATCTCCTTACAGATTATAATATTAATAGCACATCCCTAAAGGTAGACCCACTGGTGAGGGGCCTAGGAACACAAATAGACAGTAACCTAAACTTTAACCACCAGATAGCTACAATAGTGATGACATCTTTCTGTGTGGCTCAATATATAAGTAAAGGCACAGCACCAAGATCAAAGAAAGTCATAGTGCCATTATACTCAGCTTTCATCAGGCGCATAATCCACTGCAGTGCTCCCTTCCACAAGTATCTAACCAGGCACTTACACCAACTGGAGCAGCACCAGAGGTTTCTAACTAAAAAACTACTAAGCATAAGACATGTGTTATGCAGACCAACTAAAGGCCCTGACACTTTACTCCATCTCATATCGCTTATTGAGAGATGACTTTTGCCTGATCTGCAAGGCATTCTCTGATCCAGCCCTGATAAAAATGTTATATATTTACAAGAAAAATTATAAGAGGGTTATACGCTCCATGGCTCTGACCTTATGTGTGACTCTAACAGAACTTGCTGAAGAGACAGGTTCGTATCCCAAAGGCTACCTCGTCTGTGGAATAAACTTTCTGCCTTCGTAAAACAAAGCTCATCCCTTACTCTCTTCAAAAAGAATTTGGATAAATGAATGGGGAACCAGAAATTCGTTCTTGGGGTACTGCCCATGTCCCTTATGGACAGAGGCAGTCTGTAAAATGAATGAGGGCAGCAACATTAAAAGGCCCACTACATTGATACTACCCCATCCCTTATATGGGGAATTAAGATATAATATTGTCATATCCTGGGTATTATTGGCTAGGCTTGTAAAGGCTCTAGTACCCTTAGCCTAGTAATCACCTGTGTACCTATGAACCTATATATATAGATTTACTATCAAAATCTCGCAACATGCTTATGCGAATCATCACTTACTTGACCCAGAACATCATAAAATGCAAATGCCAAACAATCACATAACCAAGAGTGGTAATATAGGAAGGTCAACAACCCAGGAATGTTGACTTTACCAAAACTACCTGGACTTCCCGTTATGTCCTACGAATGTTTTGCCCTGCACCCCCCACCCCATGCTATTTATATATACAAACTCTGAGCTCGCACTACAGTGAGGGAAAGGGTAAATTTCCTGATCCCCATTATAGTGCGATCTCCATTCAAAATGACGAATCCACAAGAGCAAATGCTAGTGTGCATTCACTGTTGTGAATTCAAACATTTAAAAATCGATGACACCTTGGAAGAGTGCCTTTTGGCCTTCCAAGATCATGTAACTGTTTTACGACATTTTGATGGCAAACCATATAGATAGATATCGATGTATAGATATATGTATATTCAGGTACATATATTCATATGAATGCAAACATAAGCAAAAGAGATTCAAATGCTGTGGAATTGAGCTATCTATCTAAATGTCTATCTGAATGAACCATGTATGCAACTCTGTATATAACCCCTGTTGTAATAAACATTTTGTTGCAAGCAAACCCAACAGTCATAACATCTTTAAAATTGGAGTATAATTTAACCACAGATGTCCAAATATACATCTGCTTTGTTATCTAAGAGTAACTGACTCCAAAAAAGTGAATTACTGACCTGATAAGCTAAGAAAGCTACTTATTCGAATATAATACTGCAGTCAAATTATTTACCTTGAAATACTACTGTCAGCCTCTTCTGAGCATGGGGGCATTAGGTCGTGTGTGTTCTCCAGTATAACAGTTCATTAACCTGACATTATTTAGAGACAGTGAGGTCAGCTGAAATACTTGCACCATGGAGTCAAGCAGCACAAGCACCATTAGGGTAGTTTACTGTTTAATCAATATGAACATCATAAAACTATTTATTAAGCAGCTGCTGTGCAGTCAAGTAACCCACAATTTTGTTTTTATAGTAATAGACATGATTACACAGTTTGCTATAACATAATTAATATGTACAAACACAACCATAATAAGGGTCATTGTTATCGTGCTAATAAATTTTACTTTAACTGCTATTCACATGAGAGAAAAATGCAAGTAAAATTTGTATCTGTGCTAAAGATTTGGTATTTCAAATTTAGTGCAACAAAGTAAAAACAGCATGAAAATATACTGAGCAGTTTTTTTGTAGTGTATCTCATTTGATTACAGTACATTACATTGTATCTTTATAGCAACAATAAAACAGTTGAATAGCTGGTTTGTCCTTGCATATGTAGGTATTACCTCATAGCTGTCCTGCTTATGCATGTTTTCCTACCTCGGCACATATGCCCTGTATATAGGATGTAGTGCCTGTCACTATGTTTTCTTAGAAAAAAAAGTATTTTCCAATGTCGTGAATAAAATTCATGTCTTCAATCTGAAAGATATATCCCATTTTGTCTTTCCTATCTTTATAAATATTCTATCACACTACCTTCTTATCAACTTATACACTCATGCCACGCCACTGCTTTTCATTATTTCCTCCAGTTTGAAATAGTTAAACTCTTTCATTGTCTCCTCATATCCTTTATGCTCCAACCCCTTCTTACTTTGATATCCTTCCTCTAGACAGCCTTAACCGGCTTGACTTTCCTGTTTGTAAGACACCAGAACTTTACACGGTACTCTGACAACAGCACAACAAGAAATTGTTCAGACTTTGGCAGAATGTCCAGATTTGTGCTTCATATTTTTGGTCTGTTCCTCATGAAGTTTATGGTTTTCTGGCAAACCATTTAGGAGTGAAGTCAGTAAAAAATGACAGCTATTTAAATTTCAGTCTTCATAGCCTTCAGAAAATATATGCTGATGCAAAATATGTTGTTCTAGTAATTTTTTAAGTTTATAAAAGCAATATTTAAACTCTGCCCATATATTTGGGCCATTGCCCCCCCGTTATTTTTTTTACTTTGCTCAGATTTCTTTCCCTAAGAGGTTGGGAGGTATAGCAAGTATAACCTCTCTAAACTGAGTGAAACCCCCTGACAATACAACCTTGCATATTAGTAGTTTTGACTGAATTGTTCTCATTTTTCTGCCTAGTAGTTTATTTCTGCAGTCACTATAGCTGCAAAGTACTTTTTCTTCTGCATTCCTTACTGCGATTCCACCCAAGTGATAGTTCATCTTCAGGCTGTTGGCCTGCATGTAATGTACCTTAGACTTTATTACATTAATCTTTAGTTGCCATTTCTGTACCCAACATCCTAATCTAATATTCCTTTGATCCTGAGCCCACAATGCCTTATCTACTTGAGTAACATCTACAAAAGGGTTGATCATGCTCTTGGTTCCATTTGTGATGTCTGACATAAAGGTACAAAAGAGCACACTGGATTCAATATAGACCAGTGTGCGGCTGACTCAGCACTGTTCTGTTTTATCAAACTCCCCTATCAGTCTTTGTTTCCTGACACTTGGACGCTTTCTAATTCACTTTGGTAACTTTTCACCCACTCCAAGAATCCTCAGCTTGCCCATCAGTTTTCTGTGTCAGACTACCTCAAAGACATTAGTGAAGTCCCAATTTGCAACATTCACTAGGCTCCTCTCTGTCAAGTTCCACTATAACCTTGACATTAAATGGGATCAAGCTGGAATAACATGACTTGTTGCCTACAGACTGATTCTGGTTCATATCCTTCAAGTTGCCTACTTCTATGAATCCGGCTAGCATTTATCTCAGCATCTTCTCAATAACCTTACATACTACTGAGCTGAGGATTATGGGGTCTGTAGTTCACTGGGACAGCTCCTATGCCCTTTGTGTAGTGTGGTACCACAGTGGCTTCCTTCTACTTCTCTGAAATTTTGCTTCTCTAAAGTGAAGAGTTGAAGAGAAGAGTTCTGTCATGGTATATGCAGGCACACCTACCAACTTATCAATAAACATAAGTTGCCACCATCAGAAAAAGGAACAGGAACATCACTCCAAGGACAAGTCTTTTTATTCATACAAAACATTCTGGTACCTCAGCTTCTTGCCTTCTAATGGAACATTTCTAAACAACACCCTCATCCTTAAATACATGCAGCACAATTATAATTACTTCAATTAATCAATGCTCCAATTAATTACTTAGTCAGCCAGTTAGACGGAATCATCATTTTTAAATACATTCAAAATATTTCTTAAAAGGGACGTGTGTCCATCATATAGAATGTAAATCACACTTTGTTTTTCATGTGAAAACATATACACAAACTGTAATTTCAACACGAGGCAGCCTTACATAAAAAAATAACTATATATATATATATATATATATATATATATATATATATATATATATATATATATATATATATATATATATATATATATATATATATATATATATGTGTGTGTGTATATGTTATTTTATATGAAGTTCACATTTCATTCTATTAAATAGTAATATATATATATATATATATATATATATATATATATATCAAATATGATTTCATAAATATCAACTTCTAAATACTAATTCAGGCAACCTTACATATTATATATAAGAAAATATAAAATATTTCTGATGCAAAGTTCATTTTCCAATGCACATAAATACACATAAAAATAAAGGAAAATTCATATCTAAATTACATATAAATATATGTGTATATGTGTACACATGTACATACATCCTTTCTGAATTTCAAAGCGGGAAATAGTAATAGCCCCTATTCTATTAAATTGCATAATTTCATAAACATCACATTTTTTTAATTATTAAATCATATGACCTTGCACATTATATAGAAAATAATAATAATAATAATGGGAGGCAATACAGGAACTAAGGACCAATTTGGATAAGGTTGTAATCAAAGTTGCTGACAAAGGAGGCAACTGGGTAATAATGGAAGCTAGTCAATATGATGAGATGGTATTAGAGCTGTTATATGATGAAGAATGCTATGTTAAATTAGAACATAATCCCATCCAGAGATTTGCAACTGAACTTAAAGATATTTTGGAACGTGAGGAAAGACTTGGCTTTCTGAAACATAAGGATGTTAAGAAATTAACTTCTGGAACTCCTAGACATACCTTTTTATATGCATTACCAAAGATCCACACAAAAATTTAGTCAAACCCCCTGGTAGGCCAATCATCTTCTTGGAAAATGTTAACATTTTTTTTAGATTTTCATCTTAAAAAAACATATAAGTACTATACCTTCTCATGTTAAAAATACTCAAGAAATATGTCAGGACCTGTTAAATTTTGAATGGAAGGATGACTATTTCTGGGGAATGGCAGATACTAAGGCCTTGTATGCTAATATTGATAAAAAATGGGGAATGGAGGCCGTTGCTTAAAAGTTGGGAGAGGGACCACGTACTGATTTTCTTTTGACTATTGGAATTTTGTTTGACTCATAATTATTTCAGGTGGAAGAATGATTTCTTTTTGCAAAAGAGGGGTATGGCAATGGGGGAAGCTTTTGCCCCCTCTTATGCTATTTTGTATATGGGGTACTTTGAGAATCAGTTTAAGTTCTTGGATGATTATTTTGTGAATAACATAGTTTATTATAAGAGGTATATTGATGATTTATTGTTTGTTTGTAAAGGTGATGAAAAGGAGTTTTTGGAGTTTATGCAGAGTCTCAATAACAATCCCCATGGTTTAAAATTCACATGGGAAAATGATAGATCTAGTGTCACATTTCTGGACGTGGTTCTTTATGCAGATGATAAAAACAGTATCCAGTTTAAACCATATAGAAAGCCAACTTCTGTTAACAATTTCTTACATGCTACTAGTATGCACCCTCCACATTTGATACAGTCCTTGCCCTATGGAGAATTTAAGCAAATTCTCAACAATACCTCTGACATTATGTTGTATGAAAGATGTTTAAGTGAGGTGTATGATAAGGTATCCGTCAAAGAGTATAATAAAGAATTGTTGGTGAGTGCTAGGAGCAGGGCATTGGGTAATGTGGAGGGCCATATTAGGAGAACAATTAATTCAAAGAGGGAACCTTTGTATAATGAAAGTGTTTCTGAAGATGATAAAGAAAAATTGTTTTTGTTTCTAGGTATAGTGACTTCTCAACATTTTTGAAAAAGACAGTTAGACAAGCTTGGGACATAGTCTGTGAGACTAGATTTATTGGATTCTTATTTCCCAAACATACTGTTTTTTTCCTATGGAAGGTATGACAATCTCAAAGAATTATTGAATAAGAAACCTTTGGGACATATAGGTCATAGTAAGATGGGTAATCAGGTAGGTACCCATTCCTGTGGACATTGTTCAATATGCAATCGGGTAAGGAATTTAGATGAGTGTAAAATCAATGGGAAATCGTATAGGGCTCTGGAATTTTATGATTGTAACAGTTGTGGTGTTGTTTACATTTTGGGATGTAACTGTTGCCCATGCCCAATGGTACATTGTTCAAACTACCAGGAGGGTTAGGGTTCGGATCTTAGAGCACTTGGGGGAATGTTAGGAGAAAGAAAGTTGAGAGCCCAGTGGCTATGCATTTTTTGGCCAAGCACCAGGGTATGGATGATAGTTTATTTTTCAGTGTTTTGGCACAACCTAATGGCATGTGATGTAACTTTAGGACAGAGTTATCTAGACTTGAGAGTAGATTAATTATCAATTTTCACACTTTACATCCAAAGGGAATGAATATGGAAAATAATTTAATTTTATAGAATATGGGAAACTATAAGTTCCCATTTTGAAATTTAAAAAGGATGTTTGTACATGTGGACATATACACATATATTTATGTTTTGGGTTTGATTTCTTTTTATTTGTGTATATGTTTGCATGAGAAAAGATCATAACATCAGAATTATTTTCTATATAATGTGCAAGGTCATATGATTTAATAATTTTTTAAATTTGATATTTATGAAATTATGCAATTTAAAAGAATATGGGCTATTACTATTTCCCGCTTTGAAATTCAGAAAGGATGTATGTACGTGTGTACACATATACACATATATTTATATGTAATTTAGATATGAATTTTCCTTTATTTTTATGTGTATTTATGCGCATTGGAAAATTAACTTTGCATCAGAAATATTTTATATTTTCTTATATATAATATGTAAAGTTGCCTGAATTAGTATTTAGAAGTTGATATTTCTGAAATCATATTTGATATATATATATATATATATATATATATATATATATATATATATATATATTACTATTTAATAGATTAAAATGTGAACTACATAAAAAATAACATACACACACACACATATATATATATATATATTTTATATATATATATATATATATATTTTTTTTTTTTTTTATGTAAGGCTGCCTCATGTGTTAAATCAGAAGTTGATGCTTTTGAAATTACAGTTTGTGTATATGTTTTCACATGAAAAATGAAGTGTGATTTGCATTATATATGATGGACACACGTCCCTTTTAAGAAATATTTTGAATGTATTTAAAAATGATGATTCTGTCTAACTGGCTGACTAAGTAATTAATTGAAACATTGATTAATTGAAATAATGATGATTGTGCTGCATGTATTTAAGGATGAGGGTGTTGTTTAGAAATGTTCCATTAGAAGGCAAGAAGCTGAGGTACCAGAACAATTTGTATGAATAAAAAGACGGAGTGATGTTCCTGTTCCTTTTTCTGATGGTGACAACTTATGTTTATTGAGATTTTCTTTGTGAAAGTGTTTCTTCTGGTGACACCTACCATCTTCCTCTGGATCCACAATAGTATAGTGTTTGGACCTTAGCCCCTGTCCTCTTTAACTTCCCTAAGCTCCTTTTTATGACTTCTTTGAGCATGAAACAGTACATTAGCCTTCTTCTTCCTTTCAGCTTACATCTTCCCAATCTAGGACTCTATTCCCCTTTCTTTCATGAAGACTGAGGCAAAAAAAAATAACTCTTGCTGCCTTGTCAGCATTCTCATTTTTCATACATTTGTTTTGCAGTAATCACAGTTTTGTCTTAATCTTCCTTCATTTGTTATACAAAAAGAAACCTTATTTCTTTTCTTCTTTGAATCCTCCTAACACTACTCCCTTCTCCAGCTTCACCTTAACCATTTTGACATCCTTTGATGTCCTTCTACTAATTTATTCATAGTCATGTTTTTCAGGTATTGGAATGTCCTTTGTTTTACCTTGACTACCTCTTTTACTTTTATATTGAACCACATTTGTTTCTTCCTTTTCCTTGAGTTGCTCCTTCTGCCTAGACCCTTGTTTATGGCTTCCTGTTAGATTTTGCTTGTTCTTAACTCACAGGATGTTTGATTATTTCATCTCTCTCTCTCTCTCTCTCTCTCTCTCTCCATTACCCAGTTCTGTCTAAGAAATGTCTCCCATATAGAATCATGCCTTGGTCCATTTCTTCTGGTTCCAGTCATCTTGCTCCATTCTGAACCATACAGTGGCATAACCAGTGTGGGCCAGCAATGTCCTTATGTTACTGACCCTAACTCCTCCAGCCTTGGTAAGTACAATGTCAGGAATTGTATCATTCTTTACCTTTCAGTAGTACCTGGATGAATCCTTCCTGGTTTACTAATTTATTTACTTCATTATTCTTCCAAAATTTGGACACAAGATTACTACAATATGTTTCTCAGGAAACATCATTTCCATAATCATAAGATTCTTCTTCCTGTAAAGCATTTTTTTCTGTACCTTTTATGCTCACTGAACATACGTTCTGGCCTCTTTGTCTGGTACTCAGTATACTGTATGCACCCGCAGCTTCCCTCTTTCTATCCCTTCTTATTGTGTACTAAAATTGGATGAATGCTAATCACCGAAGTTCCTCTTCCGTCTGTTTTTCATCTATCTGCTTGATTATTTCACAAATAATGCCCTAACTCACATAGGCTATGACTGTAATGTATGTTTTGTCTAAATAACTGATAACGCGGGCCTTACATGCCACAGTCACTTTTGCATCATTTGCTTATTTTGTGCTGTCCACACTAAGTCTACCTGCATGTCTAGTATTCTCCTCTGCAGCACCTCCATTTTCCACCCAGTGCTCTGGCATTGCTCAGCATGGCCACCACTTACAAATCTCTTGTTACATGGCTGCCATTGCTATCATCCATGCTCCTTCTTCTTCTGTATCCTTATGTCATTATATGATCTCCTTACTATGACTTTGCTGTCATCTGACTGTCAATCTGTCTATATGTCTCCTCTCCTTCTTTACAACATTTTAAAGACAAAATGCTTTTAATATAACTTTTTGAATCTGGATTTCAATTGTGCTCTCCTAACCAAAGCAAGGTAGAGCTATCCATGATACAAAGAGAAGGTCTGTCCTAGGTTTCTCCCCAGCTACCTACTAATCCTATCACCTCCTTGCTTGTGTACTTCCTGAGCTAGAAGCTGTAATCTTTGATCTTACACTTCCAGAACATAGTGTTACTGGGTAAAAACAGTTATACTCTAGCTGTAGATGGATGGGATTAGCCTTATCTCAGTCCCTGGCTCTGTGGTATAAAGGGTTAAAACTCTTGAGTGCATCCCAGAAAAGATTAGTTCAGATAGTGACACAGGGGCTTCAAAGGCTGAGCAGTGGTGTAGGAGGGAGGCTGCTAGTTTCATTTCACTTTTACCAGAAGAAGGCATGAAAGTATGGTTGGCTGCTTTACTACATGCAAATTGAGGTTTGCTGCACATGAGAAAGATGCAGCTGGTAATCAGGGAAATGCACTTTGCTTACCAAGGCAGTGATGATAGCCCTTATTAGTGTGTTTTTGGGAGCATTCATACAAGGAGAGGGTATAGTAGGCCTCTCTTGTAACACAGGCATTCATGTCAGCCACAAGGGATAGGGTTAGGGTCTAGCTAGGAACACCTCATTATTTGCATTTTCACATACAACTGAGGTCTTAATCACTTCATACAATTGAGGGCATAATCACCTTCTTATCTGCTTGGATGACTACCTCCTACAGCAAGACCTCCCCTCCATGCTATGGACTCCTTGAGTGGGGAGATATTAATGGGAACAGGTATATATAAAAACTATATATAACTTCTGTGCAAAAACTAACTTTCTTTTAAGCTTCTAGTGAGTCCTAGCCACTTCCTTGTATCCCCCTCTTGCTTTCTGTATAGTTGCATCTACAAAGTAATTGGAGCCTACATGTATTACTGTATGACAGCCCCTGTGGCTTTCCACAAAAAGTTTCCTTATTTACAGGCCTATCATGTCTAGCCTCAAGCACAATGAATTTTTCACAGTGAACCAACTAAATGGCTTTGCTCTACCTGCTAAATTCATGTTCTTGATGACTGAGTTTCCTATTAGTAGAACTCTTCCCCTTCAATCCCCTTGCTCACCAACTGTTGCATGCCTTCCATTGGCTCTTACAGCACTCTTGAAACCATGTCCAACGTTATTCCTTCTCCCCCTACTCAACAACCTCCCGTTTAATGGTTTCTTATGTTTTCTTCTTTCCTACTGTTACTGTTCCTTGCCTTCCTCCTATTCTCTCTTGCGAACTCCTTTATCACATCTGTCACTCTTTCTGGGTTCTCCTCATCTGTCCCTCCTGCCTTGCACCTCCTTCCATTGTTTCCTCCCATTTCTGGTATATTTGTTCCCAGTTTATGTCATGCCACTTGTCAGGTTCTTACAGCTTCTCTTCTATCTGCCACTACTCTGCTAACTTCCCTTACTCTGCCTTACATCCATTCTCTTCCCTCTGTCTCTTCTTACATCTGATGCTACCTCTCAGCATGTCTGCATGTAGGTCACTAAACCTGTCCCTGCACTCTGTCATCATCCTTTTGTGCTGTACCACTTCCCTTCCCAGCATCCCATTCTTCCTGTCTGCTCTACCCTCCACTAATCCACACATTTAACTCATCCTTGAAACCCTTGATCTACCTCAAGGCCTTTTTCTGCATCTAGGATACCTTATCACAGGCTGTCATACTGCAAACGAAATAAACCTGCATAGCTGACAATCAGCTCAAGTCAGGAATCACTTCACTGAAAAACAAATCCAGTGTAAGCAAACAAAACACAGTCATGCACATCATCACATTTCATGCAGAATCAAGTCCTACTACATTGTCACACAATTACACAATTCCCTGCACAACTCACTGCACTAGTACTAAATTTAATCCAAAATCTAATCTTAGCTCAAACCTTAAATCTATCACAAACTCTAACCTTTAAATTTAACCTTAGGCAAGACCCCAATAACCCAAAACTCATTGATTTATGAAAAACACGATAGAAATGCTTTCATCCAACTGACCTTTCCTTTAGGATGGAAATCAGCCAAATTCATTTTGACCAAATGGTTCCAATGACATGGCTCTCTATGAAATAATTCTTGACCAAATAATTGCATATCCCCAACCCTACCTGTCTTGCAGCACATTACATTATCTGTACTGTTTATTTGCTTTTTGTAAGTTTACTTTCTGAGCTGTGTATTTTTTCCTGTTTCCTGTTTGACAGTAAATGGCCTGCTAAATGTGTCCTGCTTTTATAACTTCACCATCTGTTCCACTTTTTATAACATATATGAAAAAGGCATTTTTAATATGACCTATATGGAAATGTATACTTGTCTTCTATGAAAGGTTCACACTATTTTTAACTTTTGTATGTCTACTAGCTTTTATTGATGCATATAGCAAGCTAGAAGTAAAATGAATAAGGCTTAGACTTTACAATTAGCAACTGGTAGATGTAAACAAGATAGGGGTGGTATGGAAACTGAAATTTCATTAACATAAGCAGCAGGAAATAAAAAAAACATCAGATTTAACAACACAGTAAATTTGTGGGTATGTCAAGGAAATGTCTGAAGGGTGAAATCAGCTTTCAACAATAGAAAAAGTCTAAGAACTATTACAAAGCAACCAGATTTTCAAAAACACCTATAAATCTGAGTTAAGTGTACAAAGGAAGCTAAGCTCACAATACAAGAAATCTAGATAACAAACAAATACATAATTTTTTAAAGCAAACATTTAATGTTACACACTAATATAAAATCAAGATAAACATACAAAGTAAATTAGACATGGCAAAATGGTAAAAGGTGAGACTATTGCTGAATGCAAAAAATACTAATTTTGAATGAGGTTGCTTCAGGGTAAAACTCTCCTTTCTTAAAGGTGCAGTGACCCCAGAACTGACTGCCAAGAGGCAAAGCCCCCCACACACACACACACATGGACAGGGTGAGAGGCCTTTTCCCCTCAGGTAAACACATGATTCAGTTTCCATACTGACTTTTTTTTCCCTGTACAATGTGAATATTCAACATTTGTGATCACAGCATGGAACTAAGTTGTTTGCATCAAAAATGGAGAACAATGCAATTTCCTCTGGAGGATTAGACAGCACCAGTAAAAGAGCGAGCTGCCTACACTACTTTACATGCACTGAAATTCAGATTATTTCTCTCTACAAGCCCACATGCTACATTCCAGAGAAAGTAAGATAGAACACTGATGAGGTCAGTAACCTCACCACATCCCCTAATAAACTATGCTCCCATATTCACGCTACACATTACCCGAATTAGTCACCTTAGACCATCTTCCTGTATACACAAGGAACTTACTATAATGCAAGGACTTAGGAAAGAAGTTTCTACCACTTTTAAATGCCACAGTGACAAGTAAATGCTGTAGATGTACTGTTATTAGAAGATCCCTTGAAAAAATGTGAGTTTCATTGGTTATATTTTTCTGAACCCAGTATCTTACATTCTGCTTGTCACTTTGGACTTAAAATTTTTTGCACCGTTAGCATTTCAAATTATTTTGAAAATGATTTTTTTTTCATGAAATTCTTTTTACTGAAACATTTGCATGCCCTTGCTGCATTGTGTTGTTATACTTCAAATATTTTACTGTGGCTTTTTAGTGTTTGAATCACATTGTATTTTGCACAGCTTTATCTGTTCCTTATGGCTTTCTAGTATTTTGTATAGTGCTGCATTCGATTAATATATGCTAGCCTTCTACTTACCTTTGGATCGTCCCATGCTGAAAACAGACGACTTTCAGTCAGTCACACTATCATACTGATTAACATGTGAAATAAACAAGTAAATAAACAATTAAGGAAATAAATATTCACTTTGAAGAAAAAAAAGTCAGTTCAAGCATTTATTTACTTACTTTCTTATTTATCTTTGTGTGCCATGTGTTATCGTACCTTTGCCTTGTGTCTACTTTCCACAGTGAAGCAGCACCCCACTTTTTTCTTACTTTATATTTTCATCTTTTGCTTTCACTATACTGTTTGATTAACTCTATACCTACTCTTTAATGTGCTTCTTAAAATCATGTGACCAGTCAAGATCTGTATTTAAACACAGTGATTCATTTTCAAATTTTTATGAACACAAGAAGCCCAACTGGGTAAAACCACGAGATGCTGTTTTTTTTTTTTTTTTTTTTTTTGGGGGGGGGGGGGGTGAGCCAAAGGTAAATAAAAAGCTAGCATAAATAAGTCTACACATCAGAATAAAGCCATATTTGTGGTTCCTTTATTGAGTGTCACTTTCTGTTCTTTGGATGTATTTGCTTACACACTCACCCTCTCACCACTCCATGCACTGTTTATTATAAATATATTTATATATATATATATATATATATATATATATATATATATATATATATATATATATATATATATATATATATATATATATACATATACACATAGGTTCATAGGTTCATAGGTTCATACTAGGCTATCTGGCCTAGGGCATTTATAAGCCTAGCCAGAGTGTGTTTGGCTTTCACCACCCATTTTAAATTAATTTTGCTATGCCCTTTTTCGAGGTTAGTATACTGTGCCTCTGTCTAACAGTGACACAGAAGTGATACCCGGGGTAAACCTATGATCTCCCATCCAATCATCAAGATTCCTCTTGAAGAGAGTCAATGAGGGACTCTGCCTAACCTGGACTGGGATTTTATTCCAGAGTGAAGGGAGCCTCTGGGTTATGGAAATGTCCCTCCAGCATGTCCTATTTATTTCAGTGCTGAGGTTCAAGTCTCTCGAGCGCATAGCTCGATGGGATTTGGATTTTCTGAGGTGCAGCATGTCCATTAATTCCGGGTTGGACATGGCTTTATACGTCAGGCACAGATCGCCTCTGAGCAGGCAGTATGCCACTGAGTAGAGCTGGGGTTTCTTTAACCGGGCAGCATATGGCATCTGTTTGAGCCCTTTGATCCTCATGGTGGGGTACTTTTGGGGGCTTTCCAGTTGCTGCAGGTGTCTGGTAAGGTACATCCCAAAAGGGGCATTGTACTCAATTATGGGCCTGATGAGGGATGAGTAAAGAAGCACGATGACCTCCCCTGATCTAGATGTGAATCCCTTCATGATTAGGTGGGCTATATAAAATGTTTTTCTAACCACTTTGGCCACGTGGTTGTCAAATGAGAGATTGCTATCAACTTGGGTCCCCAGATCCCTAATTACTTCTTCTGTACTTAATGGATTACCACCTATGTGGTAATTTGTGGGCACTTTGTTTTTGCCAAAGGGGATGACTATACACTTTTTGGCATTTAGCTTGAGGCCATGGCTCTGGCACCAGTTGTCTGTTTCTATGAGGCCCTTTTGGAGGATGCTTGTGTTGGCTGGAGAGTCGATTATGGCGCCCAGTTTGCAGTTATTTGCGAACTTGGTCAGCCACAGTCCTTCCGTGTTGGCCTGTACCTCCGAGAAATATATACCGAACAAGAGAGGTCCCAGGACTGAGCCTTGTGGGATGCCACTTGTAACTGGTTTGGAGTCTGACATGGCTCCAGCAATTCTAACCATGTGGGTTCTGTCCTTGAGCCAGTTTGCAACCCATCTAGTGACATAGGGGTTTATATTTAAGCTGGTGAGCTTATCTATAATGCCCGAGTGGGGTATTGTATCAAAGGCTTTTGCGAGGTCCAGGTAGGCTGTGTAAACCACCTTCCCCTCATCAATGGCCTTGGTGACTGTTTCATAGAAATCAACCAGGTTTAAGAGGCAGGATCTGCCCTTAACAAAGCCGAACTGGGTAGGATCCAGTGTCTGTAGGTCCCCAATATCTTTACTTATGAAGTCCATGATGATCCTTTCCATAGCTTTGCAGACCAAGCTAGTCAGGCTTATGGGGCGATAGTTTCCAGGATCCATTGAGGCACCACCTTTGTGGAGAGGGACCACTGTTGCTGTATGCCACTCTTTGGGTACATATCCTGTAGTAAGGCTGAGATTGAACAGTAATTTTATGTTTGGGTTTAGCTCTTCTTGGAGTTCATGTAGGACACAGCCTTGGACACCATCTGGTCCCATTGATGCTGTGTTTTTTGCTTTGGAGAGGGCAGCTCTTACCTGAGCATCTGAGATGTCAGGGGGCAGCACTCTGCTGGGATAGATATTTGCCCTTTTGGTGGGAAGGGGGGGAGAAGTTTGCGCTGAACCTGTCAGCTAGGATGTTGGCAATGTCTGTGGGTTTGGTGTATTTTTTGTCATTTTGGACTAATTCTGAGCATATCTGGGAATTCCCACCCAGGTTCCTAACATAACTAAAGAAAGCCTTGTGATTATCCTTAGTGTCCTGTGCAATTTTTCTCTCGAAGCTGGCCTTAGACGATTTTATGAGTGCCCGTAGTTTTTTGCTAATACTGATCAGAGATGCCTTCCCTTTTTGGGATTTTGCTCTATTATGTGGTAGCTTCCTCCTTTTATTGTATAGTTTGTTTATTTATATATAGATAGATAGATATATAGATATAGATATTATATATTATATGGATTCAATTATTTAACAAAAGAAGAAAGATTAGGACTTTTGTTAAAACAACTGGCTGCCTTTTACCAGTTTTGTTGTAGTCCTGGAGGTGATTATGGTTAAGAAGGGGAGAGTGAGGATATTTAAGGTTTTAATCATTTCCCATGTCATTCCAACACAAAAATGATGAAAGAACAGAAGATTTGTCAATATATTTTTCAATGTGTGTGTGTGTGTGTGTGTGTGTGTGTGTGTGTGTGTGTGTGTGTGTGTGTGTGTGTGTGTGTGTGTGTGTGTGCATGTGTGTGTGTGTGTGTGTGTGTGTGTGTGTGTGTGTGTGTGTGTGTGTGTGTGTGTGTGTGTGTAAATATGCATACCTACAAATGGACGCGTCAACATACACATGATACAACCTTAATCAACCAGTCAGTGTAAAGAACATGTAATTAAGTCAGATAAGAGAGCAAATCAGATGTTCAAAGTAGATAAACCAACATAAATACCTAAATCACAATAACAGCTACCATGCTTCAAAAGTCTGTTAAAGTTTGCAGACATTTACAAATATAGCTTCCTAGCAGTGCAAAATAAAAAGGTACAAAAAAATCCAAAACAGAAAACACAATACAAAATATAACTGAAAAGGTGTTCTTTTCTTGATATCCCTTTAATGGATGTTTACATTTAAAAAAACAGCAACTTCAAAAAAACTGTAATAACATTTTTTATACTTCACTTTTTTCTTTCTAACATTTGCCTGAACAGAACAGATTTTGCAGCTAGTGTGTGTCTTCTGCTTTGCCAAAGACTACTGGCAGGCACACCATGAATGTTTCTGCTTCTGTAGTTAATAGGTCTGGCCTCAGTGGTTGCTCCTCAGAAATGCCATTATCACTCACTGGCTGTAATGTAGTGTTGCTGTCAATGACATTGGAGTGTGGCAGTGCATCAGACATCTCAGTGTGGCTAGTTCCCTTAACTCAGTTATCTAGTTCTGCAACAGCTCTGTGGGTAGGCAGCGAAGCGCCTGTCTTCTTCTGCTGTAACATTGCCTCTGAATCTTCCACAGCAGTTACCACTTGAGAGTGTACCTAACCTTTACAATGTCTTCCCTCACCTCAGCCTCTGCTTTAGTTGGCATTTAACTTCGTGGTGAGTGCCTTAATGGAAGGCAGTATGACTGTGCGGGTCTGTTCTGTGTTATTTTTTAACAGTGGATGTCTTGTTGGTGGTGGGTCTGTTTCAGTGTAACGAGCACACCTTATGCATGTGCTGCTAATTATCAGTAACATTTCACATCAAGAAATAACCTTTTACGTTCCCACCTACAAATGACTCCACATGGAGCAAAGATTGCTGTAGTTGATTATCAGAATATATATGGAATTTTGCCTAACAAACATGTTTTTTATCCACTTCAAATAGTTGGTTGTTGAAACCCATACACAATTTATTTTTTATTTATTTTACATTTGTTAACCGGGGGTGTCTGACTGAGCTGAAAAGGCCCTTTTTCAGCAGAGGCCCAGGGAGAAAAGCTCCACATAGAAAAATTACAGATATATTTAGTTATTTAGACATCATCAGTATACACACAAATTACAAAAGACATGTTTTTACAGTGGTATGCAGCACATCAACAGTTACAGTAGAGAGAACAAACAAAGAAATATTAAAAATAAAGGTAATTAATAGATTTGTGGTGCACAGCTGAAATTTGTAACATAGGTAGAATACATACAGTACATACATTGCAGATTAGCTAGTGTTTGTGAGTAAGATTGAAAACTATTATCAAGTACTCTAGGTTTAGTATGTGTACCTTATCCGCTTTCACTAGCTTGGGGAGCAATCATGGCACTGCCAACTTTGCTTGAGATGTTGCCTGATGAGATCTTTAAAGGAGGCTTTGGATGATGTGTTTTGAATGCTAGTGGGAACAGAGTTTCATTGTTTAGCCACTGAACTACTATATAGTGCATCTCCAAAGCTATTGTAGCTGTTGGTGACTTCAAGTAGTAGTTTGCTTGATGATCTAAGAGGCCTTTTAGCTGAGTGATGTTGTACTAGGTTTTTGAGGGCAGGACACTTATTGTGGTGGTAATAGATCGAATGACAGAGGCAGAGCTGATTGTAGATTAGGAGGTTGGGCAGTTCAAGCCAGTGGAGCTGTCTCAAAGCAGTACAGTGATGAGTTCTATAAGAGCAATTTGCAGCAAAGCGGGCAATTCTGTTAGGCTTCCATTTTGCTTATTTCAGTTTTGTTGAAATTAGTCAGAATGGGAGATGCATAGATTAGGGTGGATAGAAGTTGGGAGTGAGCAATGGCTGATCTTGTGTTGTTGGTAAGAAATGGTTTGATATGGTAGCATGATCCCAGTTTGGCATGTACTTTGTTAATAGTTAAGTTGAGATGACTATCAAATTTTAGGTGGGAGTCTATGGTTATTATCCTTAGCTTATACTGTGCCACTGGAGCGTGTGGAGTAGATAGTGAATTGACTATTATCAGTGTTTTTGTTAGAACTGGTTATAATCATAAGCTGAGTTTTCTTTGGATTGAGGATAAGTTGGGCTTTGGTAATGTAGTTTTCAATGTCAGAAAATGCTAGTTGAGCTTTTTGCAGGAGGGTGGGAATGTTTTGTGCAGCACAGATTAAGGTAGTGTCATCTGCATACTGAATGATAGATGCATGCTGTGTGGAGGTATGGAGGTCATTTGTGAAGATTGTGAATAGTGGTGGTCCTAAGATAGAACCCTGTGGGACTCCTATAGTTATGGGCAGCTGAGGAGAGAGAGAATTTTTCCATTTCACTGCTTGGTACCTGTCAGTTAAGTAGCTTTGGAACCAGGTAAGAGTGGAATTTGATAGGTGATATTGGTTTAGTTTGTTTAGCAGAATTTGGTGTGAGACTGTGCCAAAAACTTTAGACATATCCAAAAAAAGAGTCACAAGACAGCCATGTGTCTATGATTAGAAACAAATGCATGTTTAGGTGCATAAAGCAATAAAGAAATGCTGATTTAACTAGGACTAAATGACTCAGCTTAAAAATAGCCGTTGTACTGGTGTACATTCGAACTCAGTCATTTGTATAAGTAAAACCTTCAGCGCTACTGGCAAGTGTCATGTTGTCTCAAAATATCATAAAAATAGCAACCTCATTAACAGAGATTGTAAGCAAATGTCCCCTGAAGTTTATATAGTACAGTCCAAAGTACCTCCCAAACATGTGTGGCCACTGGATTCTATGATTAGTTGTAACTTTATACAGCCAACCTTCACATGAAATAAAGATGCCATCTATACTCGTTACAGCTGCATAGAATCATAGTCCTTTATGCTTAATTGTGGGACCAGTGAAAGGGTTTCCATAAATGAAGTGCTGAATAAAACAGGCAATGAGACCAAGTGCTTAGCCAGTAATGTGCCACCTATGTGCCATGTTTGCCAAGGCATGCAAGTTTTAAAAATAGTTTATTTTAGATATTTACACTGATAAAAATGAATAAATGTCATATGTCACCAATGTCACCTCATCTACTATCGTACTATCAGACTGTGTTGCTTAAAATACTTAAAAATAGCAGTTGTACTGGTGTACACTCAAACTCAGTCATTTGTATAAGTAAAACCTTCAGTGCTACTGGCAAGTGTCATGTTGTCTCAAAATATCATAAAAATAGCAACCTCATTAACAGAGATTGTAAACAAATGTCCCCTGAAGTTTATACAGTACAGTCCAAAGTACCTCCCAGACATGTGTGACCAGTGGATTCTATGATTAGTTTTAACTTTATACAGCCAAACACAGCATCTATAAACCTCTTAAAAATGCCACTTTTTAGCATAACAATCAGGGCCAGAGTATATATTACTATTCTCCCAATCACACAAAACCATGCTAAAAAAGTGGTATTTTTAAGAGGTTTGTAGATGACATGTTTTTCATCTGGGATGGTAATGAAACTGATTTAATTATGTTCAGAGATTTTCTAAATAGCACAAGAGATTTTTTAAAATTTTCTATGCACTATTCATCCAATAGAATACAATTTTTGGATGTTAATATCAAATATGTAGAATCTGAGTTACAAACATCTGTTTTTAAAAAAGATGTCCAGAGGAACAAATATTTGCATAGAGAAAGTATGCATCCCCCTCATGTCTATAAAGGGGTAGTTAAGGCATAGATAACACGTATGAGTAGGCTTAACACTGATGATCTAGAATGTATAAAACAGATTGATGAAACTTTGGAAGCATTTACTGAAAGGGGTTATGAACAAGATATGTTAACTAGTGTTAAAAATGATGTATTGGAGACAAGACATTCAGCAGCAAGACCATATTTTAATGATATGTCTAATGAATATGTTAAAGCAGTGAACACAAACCAACAAAGTAGTGTTCAATATGTAACTAAATATAGTAGATGCAGTCAGGGAATCAAAAAGTTAATATCCGAGAATTTGGGTATTCTCAGAACTCTAACTGAACTTTGTAGGGTTATTAATGAAAGACCATTGTTTACATATTGAACTTGCTCTAACCTTAAAAATAGGCTATGTTACAAAGACATGCAGGATAATGTCCAAAATAAGATTACAAAACAAGGTACTGTCATATGCTTTAACTGTTGTTGTTGTTGTTCATTTATTGAAAAAAATAATGTCTTTATGCATCCTGTAACTGGTGCCTGTTTTACTTTTAGATGTTATGTCACATGCAATAGTAGCAATATACTATATTTAGCTACATGTACAAAATGCATACGTTTTTATGTTGGCAAACCAACAAGACATCTAAAAGATAAGATGATTGAACATAATTCAGATATTAGATGAGGTATTATGAGTAATTAACTTGCTAAGCATGTATCTGAGAATCCTACTCATACTTTTAGATTTAGGGTCATTGATTTCCTGACAAAATCTGTGAGAAGGGGTTTTATGAATACGAAATTACAGAAAAGGGAATATAATTGGATTCTATGCCTGTGGGCTGATAACCAGCCAGGCATAAATCAGACTGTTTCTATTAAACTTGTACTCAAAGCAAGATAAGCAATTTAATGAAGTATTTTTAATATTCTGCCATGTAGTGTTTGTTGAAATACTTGAGCTTGTCAATAGTATTTCTATGCTTTAATACTTTATATATTCCTTTCATTTCATTATATACTGCAGCTTTAATTTGCAATCGATTGAATGCTCATTGGTCTGTTTCCATTGGCTGTGTAATTAACTTTTAATAATTTTTACTATTTAAAAGAAACATACATTGGCTTGATATTATAAGCACTGAGGAAGGGTACTGTATACCTGAAAGCTTTGCTTGTTTTACTTTGTGGATCTTTTGGATTGCTATTAAATTGTTTTAAACTGCCTTACGTTGGTGTCAGTGGTTTTGTTTGGACTTTTCTACATTTTGTGCCATTGCACTTTCACTTTGGTTGCTGTTTTTGGCTATTGGATAATAATTAATACAGAGTTAAAGGAATTTATCTTTGATATGAAGAGAGTATGAGTTAAGTGGGGAAAATTGATTTTTCCAATAGAACAAGGTGGTTTAGGATTATCTGATTTGATGGGATATTTTAGAGCTCCACAGCTGAGGCTCTTACACATAACACAAGATTTAGCAATGAACAGATGGCTGCATGAATGGATGGGTGAAGAGGAGTGATAATTTCTGTAAGTAGCTGAATTATATGCATAGAGCAGTGTCTGACTTCTCAGATTTGTTTAAAAAGAGTGAGCTGATAAACAGTAAATAGCAATGAGCTAAGGAAAGATTCTTGCAAAATTCTTCAAGATAGTGTTTGTTGACAGTGACTGAGTCATCAAAACCTGTCCATTCCTGTTGCTAAAGTACTTCTGAACCTGTGTGACTGCTGTCTCAGTGAGGTCATGCAACTTCAGGTCACTTAGTAAGACTGGATGTCACACACACCTGAAAGTCATTGATTAATGAAAACAGTCCCATAACATCAACTACCATCACAATACTGAAAATGGAGTTGGTGAGAGGAGGGCTGTGGTAGTGGCATGCCCCCTTCAACAATCAAACAAGCTCTTATGTTATTCAGGTTAGTGTAACACTTCAGAATCCAATGCTTTTGTAGTACATGGAGCACGCTGACTACACTCTGATATTCAAAAAAAGACAAACCAGTTAAGATCCAGAGTAGAGGGCGACCCGACCTTAACAAATGTTAAGCACCACCTGCTTAAGTTGTTAAGATCAGGTTTAGTACTATGCAGTAAAATCTGCATAGACTGACTAGCAAATGACAGTGGCAGAACAAAATATTTTCTTACGCTAACTTCCTGTAAAAGAAAAAAAAAATAAGAGAGTTGCTAGAATAATAGTATGTGTGTTCATCTGCATAATCTGAACAATCCAAATGCTGACATTCAAATGTATGTCACTATTTAATGACGTCAGGCATCAGTGGTTTGTCTGAAAACCACATATTTTATGAGGAACAGACCAAAAAATTGAAGCAATAATCTGAATGTCCTGCAAAAATCTATACCCTTGAGAGGTATGGCGTTAAGTGTAAATATAACGGCCTGCATTACACTACCTCTCTGACAGAGCTCGGTCAGTGTTGTATGGCTTTGAAAGTCCGGAAAATACTTGGCAATTTTTTTCCTTGAAGTAGTAGTACATGGAGCAGATAGAGCTTTGTTCTCAAGGGGAATTTTTTGGCAGTCATGTCTTGAACACATAATAAGCAGGTTATGATCAGTTACCCAATCATAATCCTCTATGTTAAACTAGGGAGGAAAAAAGCTGCTATAAATGCTGATAACACATTTATTGCTCCAGTGCTAAGAGGAATTACTGTAGCTCATTTCCAGAATTGGCAATTCCCCTTGAAATACTGCAGAAGTGATTTGATATGTGTAAGGGGAATGGCAATGAATGAGTCATGAACGATTTGATATGTGTAAGGGGAATGGCAATGAATGAGTCATGAACGATTTGATATGTGTAAGGGGAATGGCAATGAATGAGTCATGAATGATTTGATATGTGTAAGGGGAATGGCAATGAATGAGTCATGAACGATTTGATATGTGTAAGGGGAATGGCAATGAATGAGTCATGAACGATTTGATATGTGTAAGGGGAATGGCAATGAATGAGTCATGAACGATTTGATATGTGTAAGGGAATGGCAATGAATGAGTCATGAACGATTTGATATGTGTAAGGGGAATGGCAATGAATGAGTCATGAACGATTTGATATGTGTAAGAGGAATGGCAATGAATGAGTCATGAATGATTTGATATGTGTAAGGGGAATGGCAATGAATGAGTCATGAACACTTTCGAATTTGTGGAAGTTCCATTGGTAGTTACTTGGCAAGCAGCCCAGAAAACCATTTAGAAACCTAGCCCCAATGCCCTCTCCAGTTAATTGACTTTCTCAATGTCACACAGTCGACAATTGAAGGTTGAGGGAATCAAACCCTGTACTCATTAACATCAAATGGCCTTATTCCATTTCGCTAACTGCCAAACAGTTCCAAGCCAAGTACCAAAATGCTTGAAATTAAAAAACAAGTTAAACTTGAAAAGAAAGTAAATGCCCTAGAATGGACGGAAAACACAAAGACATTGGAACAGAGATGTGATGTATATAAATGGAGTACTTTCAGAAACATAAAAACTGTTTCCCCAGAAAAATACTACATATTATTTTGTGCATATTTAATAATAATAATAATAATAATAATGTATCCATTCATCTTAGAAATATTCTGTTATAATCCTCTTTCTAAAATAGAACAAAGATCCTCTTGAATGTAGCTCATAGAGGCCAATACAACTGTTCAACACAGATCACACAATGCCTGTGACTATTTAAACTGCTAGACTTAAAACAACAGTTCCCAATTGAATTTATAAACATCAAAACAGGTTTCACGCCCAGACAAACCCATGATAACATTAAAGAGGCACTAACTGATTATTCCTTTAGAAAAATAAACATTATGTTAAGTGGTTTAGACATTGTGAAAGCATTTGATTCTCTTAACTTGAAATATCTCTTTGATGTTTTAGGATATAATTTCCCACACACATACATAAATATTTTGAAGAGCTTCATCTTAATTCAAAAACCTATGTTAAATGCATTTTTATTTATCCAGAGAAATAATAATTACAAAAAGTGCTACCAAACAGTTATTTGCCCCTTATTATTTGCCTTAATGACAGAGCCTTTATCCAACAGCAGAAGGGCTAACCACAATGTGAAAGGCAGTGAATTAAACCACTGTCATTTGTAGATAGTTACTTATTGCAGTTTTTAGCATAAATGAATCTATGTATCAAATAAGTAATTATTACATTTTAGTGAATTTTATATCTTAACTGTAGTAAATCTAATAATAGTACAAAAAGTATTTAGTTGAAACCTGTAAGGAAAAAATGTATGAAAAGACAATGAAGGAAAGCAAAATACTGGGTTTTAGGTTATATTTTATCCTGATTATTTGTTGCTCTATAAAGGCCAAATTGTAAACCACAAAATTCCACAAAGACCTCTACCACAGTTGCAGGTCAGAACAATTGATTCACAGTAAAGACATTCTAAGGATAGATGGTGGGCCGGATTTACAAAGGCTTGCATGGAGTCTAAGATTAGTGTAAGACGGCAGACAGCCAATATGTCTGTCGAGCGATCCAGCAACAGCCAGCAGGGGCGTGCATGAGAGCTTCTAAAGCTACTCTTGCACAGAAAGTGTTATGGCATGCAAATTACCTCATTTGCTGGTGAAAGCTATGCAAATGAGGTAAATTTGTGATCCAGAAAACACTAACCTGTCCGTGTAAGAGTAGTGTTAGCTGCAGAAATGTACTCCCTTGGTATCAGAGTACCGTTCTGCAAATAGCTAAATGAAGCTATGACAGCTCCAAATAAAGGATGCATCTAGTTGAGGAAGCATGCCAATGGCCAAATATAAGGCCATTGGCATTTGCAAATGTTGTAAATCCTTAAAATCCATTTTTCCCCGATCTCCGATGTTTAAGCATAGAGCAGCGCTACGCAAACATGCGGTGCTTTAAATAAAATGAAAAAAAATTGAAAAATAGCCAAAAATGGGCATTTTCACTAAAAAGCTTGTTCTGCCATGCAGGTGAATGGCAGGCTGAAAACAACATGGCCACTGAGTAGTGGTTGCTAAGGGGGGGGGCTCAGTGTGAGAGATGTAACCAAGCATTAGTAGGCAATCCTATGCAAATGAGGATAAGGATAGTGAATCCCAATTTTCCCCGGCATGTGAGCCATGTCCCTAGAGTGTAAGTGTAGGAGTAGGGGAGTAGTAGAGTAGAAGATAGGTGACATCATGAGGTGGTATGTCTGAAAGACTGTAAGCTTATTGAAGCACAGTGGCTTGTGTTTGCCCTGAGTTGCTCAGGATTGCAAGAGGCGTGTCTACAGTTGTCCTAGCTGAAAACAAGAAACCAAAGGTGTACACCATGGATATATCTGAAATTTCTTGCAAATGGGCACACAGTTTGTGCGCACATGTGTGCGCTTGTGTGCGCTTGTTTGTGCGGCGCTGCCCTTTGTGGAAACAGAAAGGGAAAAGGAAGGAAAAGAAGTAGTAGGAAGTTAACCAATGAGAACTAGCAGAGCTGCCAGGTGCAATCAATCAGAATCAGCCAATTACACAGGCAGTACACTAGCCCAGCCCAGCACTTTAAACTCTGCAAACAGCAGTCTACCCTGTTTTTTCCCAAGAACTCTGCAACACTGCAGTATACAAAGAGTGAAAACTTAAAAAGCTTAAGTCAGACAAAATGTTAGGGGCTGCTATTGCTATCATAAACCAACATGTGCAAGATGCTGAGGGTGGTGATGTTGTGAATGCTGCTGAGCAACCCACAGTGAGGAGACAGAGAAGAGTGTACAGACCCAGGGTAACCTACCAAGGGCTACATGAGCTGGAGATAGTGGAGCACTATAGAGTGGACAGAGACCTCCTGCAGCAAATTGTTGAGCTGTGCCGGCCACGCCTCACACACAGAACCAACAGAGGGGAACCCATCCCAGTGTATACCAAGGTATTTGTTGGCCTATGAATACTAGCTACAGGTACCTTCCAGAGACCAACTGGTGATATGATGGGGGTTTCACAGGCATCAGCATCCAGGCTACTGCACCAGTTCCTGGATGCCATGTAAGCACATGTCGGTGAGCACGTATATTTCCCCATTTCCCGTGAGGCATTGGCCAGCAATATTCATCTTTTCCACCAAATAGCAGAATACCCTGAGGTAGTGGGTGCAATAGACTGCACGCACATACACATCAAAGCACCACCCAGTGAGCGGGGTAGGGTCTACATCAACCACAAGGGCTTCCCCCCCATCAACTGCAAGGTCAAGTGCGATGCCCAGGGCATAATAATGAATGTGTGTGCTGGCTGCCCTGGAAGCTATCACGATTCCCACATCTGGCATCTGACGCAGCTGTACCAGAGATTTGCCAGTGGGGACATCCCTGATGGTCACCTAGTGGGGGATGCTGGATACGCACTGGAGCCATGGCTGATGACACCCATAAGAAATGCACACACACACCCGAACAAGAACTCCATAATGAGGCACACACACAAACAAGAAACATTATTGAGCATGTGTTTGGGATGCTCAAGTCACGGTTCCCATGCCTGGATACATCTGGTGGAGCCTTGCAGTACTCACCAACTACATGTACCCAAATTGTCATGGTATATGCCATGCTACACAATATGATCCTGCGAAAACAGCTGCAGCAGGAACAGCATGGGGCAGGGCCAAACAGCCCCTCACCATTGCCAAGGCCTGCACAGGCACAGCGTGACTCAGAGGAGGAGCAACCTGAGCCTGCCCCAGTAGGCAGAAGGAGGAGTGCCCCGTATGCCTTGGCCTTGGCAAAGAGGCAACACATAGCACATACACTGACTCAGCAGGAACCCTAGAAATGACACTTCTCTCTGACTCACACATACAATAAAAGGGATGCCTAACTTGACATTACCTGTTTTCAAACATGTATAGTGAGTGTACTATGTGCATCTGACATAGGCAGCCCTGCAGCACCACCTGAGACATGATTGCCCTATTTTCAGCAATATAAAGCAGTGCTAAGCACATTTTACCACTATGTAGCATATTTAAACACAATTGCGTGGAGCTGCGCACCGTGCTAACTAGCGCAACATCGGGCAACATTGAGCAATGTTGGGCAAAGTCGGGCAAGGTTGGGCAAAGTTGAGCAAAGTCAGGACAACACGCTCTCACCTGCTTTACTGTTCCTTAAGCAGTATGGTCTGCCCAGCAGGAAAATAAAAAGCAATGATAGGGCTCGAACTAAGGATACTGTGCACTATAGTCACAGTACTGAACCACTAAGCCATGACAGCATTTCATTGGCACAGACACAGCAGGAGAACTGTAGACTAAAGCAAACACAAACAAATGCTGTATCATGCCCTCTGAAGAGGCATATGAGTAACTTCCCCCTAGGCCTACGCAGACAGATAACAGCAGGCCAGGCAGTGTGATATGAGTTGGGTAGGCTATGAAGTCACAAACTAATATACGTGAAATTGGAAGCTAAGATCTGTAGTACAGTGGTATGCCTCAAGCCAGTACAATAGGCAACAGTACAGACTGAAATGGAGTACCTGACATAGCAGTGCAGGTCTAGAAAATGTGTATAAGTGTCAGGTGAACCCCTCATCCTATGTACACCCACAGTAACAATCAGGTGTGCCCCCTGGGTAGAAATGTACAAATAATAGCTGTGTATGTAGAAATGTTGATAGGTCTATGCAAAGTGACTCATGGAAGCCTTGCAGGCACAGCGTGCTTCCTGTCGATGTACAACACAAAGGTGAGCCCTGAAGTAAAAACCAACTTGATTTTTCACACACATATAGTATATATGTCCATACTGGGCATGCTCACACACTTAAACAAATTTAACAAATTTCAGTCAGCAACATACTGAAAGGTCATACTGGGCATGCTCACACACAAATAAACGAAGCAAATGTCAGTCAACAACATACTGAAAGGTCATACTGGGCATGCTCACACACTTAGGCCATGTCTGAGTACAGCAGTGGGCCACACATATCTGGCAGTTGCAGTTCTTACCCCAGAAACTTGTCACTATTCACCAATCCTGCCTTGTGCACACAGTTATATGAAAACAGATCCATATAATATATTGGACTCCTGTCATAATCAAACTATGTACTACAAGTACTTAAGTTGTTCAAAGAAAGTGAAAATTCAAAGAAGATCAATAAATCTCTGATCAGTATCATCAATAAACAATGAGCACTCCTAACATTATCCAGTCCATGTTCTGGCAAAAATATTGTCAAAGAGTCCATAGAGAACCATGAAGCTTTCTTTCGCTATGTCATAAATATCAATGTAAACTCATATATGTTCTGAGTCAGTGCAAACTGTAAATGAATACATGTACATGACTGACATTGGAAACATCTTGTCAGACAGGTTCATACATATTTATCCCCCTCTCACAGACAAAAGGGCTCATTATCATACCTGGAGATTGTGAAAAGCCAGAAATCACATATACAGTGGTTAAACAGCTCTTTCCAAACCTAAAAACATGGTGTCTATGGGATGACATGGTTTCCCTAGCTGTGTCATATGTGAACTCCAAAAAGCAGACCCTGCACCTGAACAGTCTGTTGAGACTCACCCTCTCTACAGGATATGAAACTGTTGAATGGGTTACAGCAACGTTTGGCACACTCCACAAGATTGGTGCACAACAGACCATGGGAACTATTGTCTTATAAGCCTATTAAGCCTGATCTGCAAGGCCATGGAGTCCATCATGATAGAACTCATACAAACACCCAACCCTACCCATTTTGGTTTGGTCAGGGGCAGATCATGGTTCACAAACCTGCTAGACTGTTTTCAAGGCAGTCACCCAGGACATACATCAATGAAATGAGCTACACACGTCCCACATAGACCTTGAAAAGACCTTTTGCAACATCCCAGACACATGTCGTATCCACAAAATCAACAACCTGTGCATAAATATGTATGTCATCTGATGGATTGCCAACTGGGGCACAGATAGATCCCACAAGGTAAGAATTGTGGTCTCCTGTTCAAGCTGGTAACAACTGCTGTCCCCCATGGCTCAGTCCTGGGACCCCTCCTCTCTGGTGTATACTTTTCAGAAATACAGTCAAACACACGAGGGCTATGTTTAGCAAAGTTTTTGGATGACTGCAAAAAAGTTGTCATAATCGATGTTTGGGACAACAGAGACATCCTTAAAAAGGGTCTCAGTCAGACAAATATGGTGTCAAAATTATGGCCTCGAGCTACAGTCATACAAATACCACATAGGTGCCAACACCCTAAATATGGAGGTGATAATAAGGGATCTATGGACACATGTGGATAATCATCTCTACTTCCAGAAACACATTCACAAAGTGGTTAGAAAATCATGCTATGTGTTCCCACAAACTGCCAAGGTCTTTGTATGTAGGTCAAAGGAGGTTCCCTCTACTCATCAGTCATCAGACCCGTCAGAGAGTACCACAACACACTTGCGATGAATCTGATTAGGCACCTTCAGCAGCTGGAAAGACCACTGAAGTACCTCAACAAGAGGATTACTGGCCTCAAACAGTTGCCCCATGCAACAAGACTGAATTTAACTCAATCTGTACTCTGTTGCATACTGTCTACTTAGGAGACCTCTGCCCAACAGACAGGTCCATGTCCAATGCAGAACTGATGTACATGTGCTATCTGAAGTAAACACAAGCTCAATGTACTACATGCTCTAGGGATATCATCATCACAACATTAAATAGAACATGTTGGAGGGATACATTACTAACTCACAGACTTCCCTTGCTTTGAAATAGGCTCCCAACCTACATTAAGCTGAGTCACTCACTGACACTCTTCCAGAGGAGCCTTGATGAGTTTATGTGAAACTGAACTGTCACAGCATGGATCACTTCATCAGCTACACACAGAGGCATAGGGAACTGACCCCATGTGTGGTGATAGCTGCACACTCTGGCCATACTAATATATGCCTTCAGGCAGATAGCCTATTACCTACCTATGTACCTATATATATATGTAGGGGGAACACAGTATAATAAGCCAAAGATGGATGGGCAGAGATGTGTGTAAGAGGGTGACCATGACAGGAAGCCATCCAGGACTGTCCCACCCAGCACACATACCAATGGCATGAAAGACATGAGGTGCACATCTCTCCCACTGTACATAACAGCCACCAGTATCTGTAAGCATTACAGTGCATGTGGTCCATGTGCCTGCTGTACAACATGACTGTACAATGAAGTACACATCTACTATCTGTAGGCATGTACCTGTCACATAGGTTCATAGGTATGTAGTAGACTATCTCCACGAAGGCATATATCAGCCTACGCAAGTTGTGCAGCTTTCACCACACCATTGGGTAGTCTCCAAAGGCCAAGTTCTAATAGTTAGTACCCTAAGCCCCTTTCTAGTGGGGCTGCTGATGTGATGCCTGGCATGACTTGTCTGTTTCCCATCCACTCATCAAGGTTCCAATTGAAGAGTGTCAGTGAGGGGTTCTATCTGATGTACATTGGGACTCTGTTCCACAGTAAGGCAAGTGTCTGGGATGGTACTCTATCCCACCAGCATGTTGTATTCATCATTGTGATGCAGTTCATATCCCTGGAATGTGTAGGGCGACTCAATGTTGTTATCTGTAGATGGAGCATGTTCAACAGTATGTGTTGGACATGGTTCTCTATGTTAGGCAAAGTGTGCCTCTCAGTAGGCGGTACGCAATGAAGAACAGATTTAGTTTTACCAGTTGTGTTGCATAACACAATTGTTTGAGGCCAGTAATCCTCTTGGTGAAGTACCTATGTGGTCTCTACAGCTGCTGGATAAGCTAAGTCGAGTACATCCAAAATGGTTCATTGTACTCAATGATGGGTCTGATGATGTAAGAGTAGAGTGCCAACACTACCTCTTTGGATCCTGATGCAAACCCTTTGTTGATTAGGTGGGCCACATAGGATCTCCCAATCACTTTGGCAACATGGTTGTCAAAGGAAAGATGACTATCTACTTGTGTCCCCAGATCCCATATCACCTTGTCATTTTTAAGGGGGTAACACCTATGTAGTAGTTTGTGGGTATTTTGTTTTCAACAAAGAGGATCACTATGCATTCCTCCACAGTGAGCTTGAGGCCATGATTCTGACACCACACATCTGTCTCATAGAGTTCCTTCTGGAGAATATGTCTGTCTTCTGGGGAATCTATTATGGCAAACACTTTACAGTTCCCAGCAAACATAGTCAACCACAACCCTCCTGTGTTAGCATGTACATTTGAGAAGTCTATACCAAACAGGAGTGACCCCAGGACTGAACCCTGGGGGACACCAGTTGTTACCGGTGTAGAGTCCGACATGTAGCCAGCAACTCTTAATGTGTGGGATCTATCTGTGAGCCAGTTTGCAATCCATCTTGTGATGTATGGATTCATGGCCAGGTTGGTGAGTTCATCTATGATACCTGACTGGGGAATGGTGTCAAAGGCCTTAGCGAGTTATAGGTAAGCTGTGTTGAGCTCATTTCAATCATCTGTAGCCTGGGTAACTGTCAAAGAAATCCTCCCAGTTTAGGAGGCGTGGTCTGCATTTGACGAAGCCAAACTGGGTGTGCTCAACTGTGTGAAGGTTCCCAATCTCTATATTGTTGACTTCCATTATGACTGGCTCCATTGCCTTGCAGAACACACTTGTCAGGCTAATAGAGCATGAATGCCAAGGGGTTTTTGTGGACTCACCCCTGTGGAGTGTGAAGAACGTTGCTGTGCAACATTCTATGGGTACATATCATGTAGAGAGCATGTAGAGAGAGGTGTAGGTATCCTTGATGAATATGGATACATCTTCACCCTATGTGCTATGATTCAGGTTCTGATGCTGGAAGGTATGGAATGAGTAGTATCCTGGTACTGCTGGTGTGCTGTCTGGAGCCTTGAACTAGGTTTCTCTTACTGCACAGATATCAATATTCTCCATAATGAGAAGTGCCTCGAGTGTGTGCATCTGGAGGCTGAGACTTCTGGCATTGAGTAGCATTTAGCTCACTTTGTAGTTATTTGTGTTGGTTACGGGGTTTGGTTTGTCCTGCATGACCGGTGTTCCACACCTGAAGTCAGCACCTCATTGGTCCCATCTAACCATAAGCTAATTACCCTACATATTCACATTCTGGACCCACACCCCCATTAAGGAAACCATGTTAAAAATGTCTCCAAAGCCAACTTCATGCTTCTTAAGACAAAAGTGCTGAACTGCAGGACACCCATGCAGATGGGCAATACAGTTATGACTACTGAATCCTTCACAATTGCACTTTATAAGCACTTACATGACTGCATACATCATGCTATCCCAAACAGAACCAAGACGCTATCTTCCAAGAAAAGGACGCCAATCTGGTGTTCCCCTGCCATAAACAAACTGCACAACAGAAGGAAGAAACTGTTGCGAAAGAGGGTAAAACCCCATGAGTGGAGGAGCTCCATGGTCAACATCAGTAAGAAGCTGTAATCCCTGATAAAATCCTCCAAAGCTAGTTATGAAAACAAAATCGACACTGATTCTAAAGACAACAACAAAGCATTCTATAGCTATGCCAAGAATCTCAATGGTAACACTCAGATCTGCTCTGAGTTACAGCACAATGGCACTAAATATACAGACCCAACTGATATTGCCAACATCCTGGCAGATAGGATCAGTGCTAACTTTACCGCCCTCTCACCCATGAAAGAGCACATCTCTATAACGGAAGACTGCAAAGTTGCTGTCATCAAGGCTGCACAGGTAAAAAACACTCTCCAAAGCCAGGAACACAGCATCCATGGGACCAGATAACATCCCAGGCTGTGCTCTACACAAACTACATTACAAACAGGAACCACACCTATGTACCATGTTAAGTCATAGCCTCACCTCAGGCTTTGTGCCTGCTGAATGGCTCACAGCGACAGTTATCCCACTACACAAGGGGGAGCCACCATGGACCCCAGGAACTAGCGCCCCATTAGCCTGATGAGCCTGCTCTGCAAAGCCATGGAATGTATCATCATATAACTTATAAAAAAAGACATTGGTAATCTCCAAACTCTGGACCACAACCATGTTGGGTTTGTAAAAGGCAAATCATGTCTCCTAAACCTGATAGACATCATTGAAGCAGTCACCAGAACCGTAGACAAGGGTAAGGTGGTTCACACAGCCTATGTAGATCTTGCCATGGCTTTCAACACCATCCCCACTCTGGAATTATAGATAAACACACTAAACTAGGTATATATCGCTATGTCACAACATGGGTTGCTAACTGGCTCACTGACAGAACACACACTGTGAAAGTAGCAGACTCCAAGTACGACTTTGGACCAGTGATGAGTGCAGTACCACAGGGTTCAGTCCTGGGTCCTGTCCTGTTTGGTATCTACTTCCCTAAAGTAAACGTTAACATGGAAGGTCTCTGGCTAATGAAGTTTCCAGATGACTGCAAACTAGGAGCCATAATTGAAACTACTAAAGATGTGGACATCCTACAAAAGGGCCTCACTGAGACAGATGCCTGGTGTCAAAGCCATGGCCTCAAGCTCAATGCCAAAAAGTGCACTGTCATCCCCTTTGGTAAAAACTCTGTAGCCAGGAACTACAACATAGGCAGCAGTATGATGAAAGTGTGATAAGAGACCTTGGGTCACAGGTGGACAGTGGACACACTTGTGATAATCACATCCCCACAGTTGTGAGGAAATCCTTCTACATGGCACACCTCATCACAAAAGGTGTCTCATGTAGAATAGAAGAGGACATTGTTCCCCTCTACTCATCACTCACTCGATCCATAATAGAGTACAACACCCCTTTTGCTATGTATCTCACAAGACATCTATAACAACTGGAAAGCCTGCAGAAATACCTCACAAAGAGGATTAGTGGTCTGAAATACATGCCATACACAGACCGTCTCAAAATGCTCCAGCTGTACTCACTCGCAAATCGCCTACTCAGAGATGATCTCTGCCTAACATACAAAGCTATGTCAAACACAGAGCTGTTGGACATGCTCTACGTAAAACACTCACAATCCCTCTGATCTTTAGCCCCAAAACCCAGAGTGATATACAAAAGGAAGGGGTGTATCCATTTATCTTATGGATACCCACACCTTCAGGTTAGTGGCACAGCATGAGGCCTTGGAGCCCATGCAAGTGCAACTAACGTTGGGCAAAGCTGCTTATCAGATTGTAGCCTGCTACAGATCACCTACCTTGTCTCAGGAACTTCACTCAGTATTCCTGAGAACAATGGAAAATATAAAGGTCCTACCAAATACCATTATATGAGGAGATTACAACTACCCAAACATTGACTGGGAGAATTACTCATGTACAACGTCCTTTGCCCAATGCTTCCTAGAGTTTAAAAACTCAAACGCCCTGGAACAGCTGGTCAACACACCCACTAGAGGTGACAACATACTGGACCTGATCATCACCAACATGGGGTACCAGTGTTCCACACCAGAGATAAACCCCTCGCTGGTAATATCAGACCATAAAGTAATCACACTGGACATCCACATCCCCCCCCCCCAGTCAAGGAAACCACTGTGAAGAAATGTTCAAAAGCAAACTGCACACTTCTTAAAACCAAAGTGGAAAGTTCCAAAGCCCCCTTGCTATAGGATAATGCTATACAATCTGCAGAATCATTTACAAGTGCATTCTATGACCATCTACAGGGATGCATGGATCGAGACATCCCAAATAAAATCAAGACGCACTCCTCCAAAAAGAAGAAACCAATCTGGTGGTCGTTGCCCATAAATAAGCTATACAACAGAAGGAGGAAACTAACACATGATAGAGCAAACTTGACAAAAGGAAAGGTATCACTGATCATTATTAGGAAGAAACAATGATCGCTCATAAAATAATCCAAGGCCAGTTTCTAAAGACAAATTGCCAAGGAATCTAAGAATAACAACCACAAAGCCTTTGTTAGCTATACCAAACATTTAGGTGGCAACTCTCAAATATGCTGTCAGCTACTGCAAAATAACAAAAAATACACTGAACCAACTGACATTGCCCACATCCTGGCGGACAAGTTCAGTGCAAACTTCACCCCCCTCACCCCCAAAAGGGCCTGTGTCCATCCCAGAAGAATGCAGAGCCCCAGACTTCATGGACATGCAGGTAAAAACAGCCCTCTCCAAAGCTAAGAATACAGCATCAATGGGGCTGGATGGTGTCCCAGGCTGCGCTTTACACCAGCTCCAAAAGGAACTACAACCTCACCTACATTCACTGTGCAGACTCAACCTTACCACAGGCTATGTACCCAAAGAATGGCATACAGCAACAGTCATCCAGCTCCACAAAGGTGGAGCCACAATCAAACCTGGAAACTATTGCCCAATAGGCCTACTCAGCCTGATCTGCAAAGCTATGGAGCAAATTATCATGGAACCCATAAACAGAGACATTGGGAACCTCCAGACACTGGACTCTACCCAATTTGGTTTTGTTAAAGGCAGATCCTGCCTCCTAAACCTAGTTGACTTCTTTTAAACAGTTACCAAGGACATAGCTGGAGGTGAAAGTAGTCCACACAGCCCAACTGGACCTCACTAAGGCCTTTGACACCATTCCCCACTCTGGCATCATGGACAAGCTTACCAGCTTGAACATTCACCCCTATGTCACAGGATGGGTGGCCAACTGGCTCACAGATCAAACACACATGGTCAGAGTTGCGGGTGCCATGTCCGACTCTAAACCAGTCACAAGTGGCATCTCATAGGTCTTGGTCCTGGGACTCCACCTGTTCAGTAGATACTGCTCAGAGATACAGGCAAGCATGGGAGGAGTATGGCTGACCAAGTTTGCAGATGACTGCTAACTGTGGTCCATAATCGACTCTACGGCTGACACAGACATCCTCCAGAAGGGTCTTACAGAGACAGATACCTGGTGTCAAAACAATGCCCTCAAGCAGAATGCCAAAAAATGCATAGTCATCCCCTTTGGATAAAACAAAGTGCCCACAAATTGCCACATAGGTGGTAATCCAGTATGTACAGAGAATATAATTATGGACCTGGAGACCCAGGTAGATAGTAATCTCTCCTTTGATGATCACATTGCCAAAGTGTTTAGAAATTCCTTCTTTGTAGCCCACCTAATGTCACCTAATGTAATCCACTTTGTCAAGTCTGATGACGTCACCATCCTACAAATATACCTGTGGGAAGGAGAACTCCCAGTAATGTGTGTAGTGCATTGTGTAAATGCATACTGCTGTAGTATTATAAAGTAGTTAGGTAGGGGGTTGAATCCTGTCCTTGCCAACTGTATGAGAGAGTGTGTGTGTGTGTCTCCTTGGAGAGGCGCAACCTTTTTCAAGGCTACTGAAACACCTTAAAAGTGGTATACTCATCTTTGTCAAGTCTGATGATGTCACCATCCTACAAATATACCTGTGGAAAGAAGAACTCCCAGTAATGTGTATAGTGTGTCGTGTAAATGTGTACTGCTCTAGTATCATAAAGTAGTTAGGTAGGGGTTTGAATCCTGCACTTGCCAACTGTATGAGAGTGTATGTGTGCCTCCTTGGAGAAGAGCAACCTTTTTGAAGACTACTGAAACACCTTAAAAGTGGTATACTCATCTTTGTCAAGTCTGATGATGTCACCATCCTACAAATATACCTGTGGAAAGGAGAACTCCTAGTAATGTATATAGTGTGTCGTGTAAATGTGTACTGCTGTAATATCATAAAGTAATTAGGTAGGGGTTGGAATCCTGCATTTGGTGACTGTGTGTGCTCCACGTGTGTGACTTTGTTGGTCAATGTGTTATGGGTTTTGCTTTTACTACTGTATGGCATATCACAATGACAACAGTATGTGCATTACACATGTCAGGTAGCTGTGTGCCAAATACATATACATACATGTGACCTCAATTATTTCATAGGTGAGAACCCTGCTTTCTCCATGAACACATCTGTTATCTTTGCCAGAGTGTGCTGCTGCTTTCCAGACCTTAGGTCACATCTGTATGCTTGTGACAAGCCTAGCCACTGCAGTGATCCCTGGCCTACGTCATCCATTTCACATACACTCATTACGGTTTCTATTGAATAGTGTGAGTGAGGGTTTATGCCTGAGGTATATTTGAAACCTGTTCAAAAGCAGCAAAGTCTGTCAAAGATGGCTATTTATTATAGGTGTGCAACAACCTTTGTGTATATGCATGCAGACCCCTTATTGCTTATGTGATACACAGGGATTTCCAAAACCCTTTGGAAATGTGATTATCAAAAGAGAGATGACTTAACACATGGCTCTATGTATACATTGGTACCTGTTCCACATTTTGGGGGCTACTACCTATGTGGCACTCTGGTGATACTATGTTTTGTAAAAGTGGATGACTATGCTTTATTTGGCTTATAGCTTTACAGCATGGTATCTGTCTGTATGATACCCTTTTGGAGGATGTGTGCATCATCTGGAGAATGCATTATAGCCCACAGTATGCATTGCCAAACGTGGCCAGACATATCCCTACTGTGTTTGCTTGTACCTAAAAAGCTATATGCCAAACAGGAGTGGTCCTAGGACTGAGTGCAGGTGAATACTACTTGTTATTGGCATAGAATAGTATTTGAAGGCTGCAAATGTTACTGTGTGTCCTACATCTGTGTGTCAGTTGTCAAGCCATCATCTAACAATTGTTTATGGGCAGGCTGTTGAGGTTATGTATACTACCAGAATGCAAACCAATGACAGATAGTAACAACAGTATCACCCACAGCACAGTGTCAAACCGTGTCATACACACACGTGTACTCAAGTTCCAAAATGTGTGTAGTACAATGCATACTGTCCACCAACAGAAACTATAGAGTGTTAACACTGTCTAATACAGGGCATGTCACCCTGCCCATGTGTCCAATATGCAGGTACATGCAGACAGTGCACCTCAACCATGTTCACAAATGTACACCTGCAAATCTGTACTGCACACATCCCACACTTACTGTCCACTCTATAACAAATGCTGACAAAATTACACACATCAGCCAAGTGGCACATGGGCAGACAATACACAATTGGAATAAACACTGGTGTAAACAATACTACATTGATAATTATAGCTTTAATGCATCATGCCTGCTCAGCTACACCTTCAAGGATATCATTACACTTTACTGCTGACAATATGTTACACATTAAAACATTGCTATTCTGTAATAAAGTCACCCTGTGCATCAACACCATCTTAGCCTGTTCCTGCATCAATGTTACAGATGACAGGAGGTGGCACAGGTTTCATCATATGCACAGGGTGTGTTGTTGGTTTGCCAGAGGCCTACATTGAGCCATACAATCGACATGTGTGTGAGTGTGTGTGTGAGGGCCAAGAGTACTGTTATGGGCCAATGTGGATGTAATGTGTGCGGGTATGTGTTTGCCCTAGGTGTCTGGTTTATGTGTGTGTGTCTGCATGCACAAAGTTCCACCATGTGGCTGCCATATACGGGGATTTGTGGGACAGCAATAGACTGTACCTGGCAGGCTTTACAGATCACCATTTCTGGCCATGGATACGGGACCTGTGCCTGGCAGGGGTGCTACAGACAGTATCAGGTACTAATCCAGACTGGGTACTATCCTCAGAGGTTGACATATGTCCACTGGATCCAGGTCCCTGCTGGGACTGGCCAGAGCCACGTGCATGTGGTCTTCTAGGATGGTCTATGGACAGCCCCCCAACATTGCTGGGGCTGGTGCTGGCACTACGGGAGCTACTATGACTTGATGGATGTCCACGGTGATTGCCAGCTGATGATGTTGCTGGCATACATCCACGTCGACGTCTCAACCATCCCGCACTATCCTGACACATGGACATGACATTGTGGAGGACATCTAATGTTTCACCCCAACGTCTATCAATGACCTCAGTGTAATTATGTATGGCACCTGCTAGGTCACAAAAACTGTCATTTACAGAGGTGTAAAGAGCCCTCTGTGCCCTTAGTCCCTGTCTGGTGTACCGCTCCATTCGTGCCTGTGCCTCCATGACAGCCTGGAACATGCGTGTGGGTGTAAGAGTTGTGGCACGTCTGCCAGGGGCATGATGACCAGCAGTGCTCTGATGATAACCCCTGGGCATCTGCCTATGTGGTACCATTCCAGACATCTGGCTATGGCTGCTGTGTCCTGATGCATGTGCCATAGATACCACACTGTTCTGGCCAGTGCCGACTGTACACTGTCCTTCTGCTAAGGGCATTGGTGGTGATGGATGTACAGGCAGTATGACTGTGTGCATGGATGGGGTGGAGACTTGTGTACTGTCAATTGGTGGCCCAACAACAGACCCTGACAAACCTGCCTGTGCCTCAACACACCTATCCTCATTATCACTATCTGTGTCAGTGACATCAGGTTCCCTGCTGCACTGAACCAGCCCCACCTCAGCACCTGTGAGAGGAAAACAGGAAACACACTTTAAGACCAGTACATGATATCAAACGACATGCACACATGCACACGCACACATGTGCACATGCACACGCATGCATGTACATGCACACATGCATACATGCACACATACACATGCACAGATGCACACACACAAAAACACTCCTCACTAAAGCAGACAGACAGAAACACACACACACACACACACACACACACACACACACACACACACACACCACCAACAATCTCAGAACATACTCAATAGCAGTTGATAGTGGGGTACAGTATCACAAGCAAAACAGTCATATCACACATGTCAGCATGCAGGACATGTGTTGCAGTGCAAGTGTAGACAGTCCTTGTTGCTAACAGTATACATGGCTTTGATGCATATGTTTTGTTGTTTGGCGATTGGCCTCCCCCTGGAGCGCAATGCATACATGGACACAACATTGCTCTGCAAGTATTCAAAACTCTGTAATGTACTGTGCACCATCACTGACAGGTATACATACCATGGCTGGATGTGTATAGTGTGTCACATAGATATCCAATTCTGATTAGAGCCTCTGTGTCTTTAGCAAATAATTGTGGACACAGTTTTAGCTCATGCATGATGTGTATACACACAAGATCAGTGGTGCATGTATAACTGATGGAATACCGTTGGTCCACATACCCAATGTACAGTAGTTATGGTGAGTGCAGATCATGTTGTGGACATGCCAGTGTCATCCATGACATGGCATGCTAAAACACAACTGCAAATTTAAACATCACACATACCCAATGTGTGTCATATGACCTAGTCACTCAATAGCATCACAAGAAATATATGTGTCAGTTATGCAAATGATGATTGGTATGCATATTGTTTACAGGTACATATGCTTGCACACACACAACATTGAGGTGTATAGCAATGAAAGCGTTGTGTAGTACTGTGGTTACAATAACTGGATGGGGTGTAGTACCATTAGCCATCATCATAAAGCATCATGTGGTCACTCAAGGCTACAAATGTGCCCCAAACCAGCACCTATCATGCTATGTTTAGCAAACTTTTTGGATGACCGCAAAAAAGTTGTCATAATCGATGATTGGGACAACAGAGACATCCTTAAAAAGGGTCTCAGTCAGTCAGATGTTGTATCAAAATTATGGCCTCGAGCTACAGTCATACAAATACCACATAGGTGCCAACACCCTAAATATGGAGGTGATAATAAGGGATCTATGGACACATGTGGATAATCATCTCTACTTCCAGAAACACATTCACAAAGTGGTTAGAAAATCATGCTATGTGTTCCCACAAATTGCCAAGGTCTTTGTATGTAGGTCAAAGGAGGTTCCCTCTACTCATCAGTCATCAGACCCGTTAGAGAGTACCACAACACACTTGTGATGAATCTGACTAGGCACCTTCAGCAGCTGGAAAAACCACTGAAGTACCTCAACAAGAGTATTACAGGCCTCAAACAGTTGCCCCATGCAACAAGACTGAATTTAACTCAATCTGTACTCTGTTGCATACTGTCTACTTAGGAGATCTCTGCCCAACAGACAGGTCCATGTCCAATGCAGAACTGATGTACATGAGCTATCTGAAGTAAACCCAAGCTCACTGTACCACATGCTCTAGGGATATCATCATCACAACATTAAATAGAACATGTTGAAGGGATACATTACTAACTCACAGACTTCCCTTGCTTTGAAATAGGCTCCCAACCTACATTAAGCTGATTCCCTCATTGACACTCTTCCAGAGGATCCTTGATGAGTGTATGTGAAACTGAACTGTCACACCATGGATCACTTCATCAACTCTACTACACAGAGGCATAGGGAACTAACCCCATGTGTAGTGATAGCTGCACACTCTGGCCATACTAATGTATGCATTCAGGCAGATAGCCTATTACCTACCTATGTACCTATATATATATATATATATGTAGGGGGAAAACAGTACAATAAGCCAAAGATGGATGGGCAGAGATGTGTGTAAGAGGGTGACCATGACAGGAAGCCATCCAGGACTGTCCCACCCAGCACACATACCAATGGCACGAAAGACATGAGGTGCACCTCTCTCCCACTGTACATAACAGCCACCAGTATCTGTAAGCATTACAGTGTATGTGGTCCATGTGCCTGCTGTACAACATGACTGTACAATGAAGTACACATCTACTATCTGTAGACATGTACCTGTCACATAGGTTCATAGGTATGTAGTAGACTATCTCCACGAAGGCATATATCAGCCTACGCAAGTTGTGCAGCTTTCACCACACCATTGGGTAGTCTCCAAAGGCCTAGCTCTAACAGTTAGTACCCTAATCCCCTTTCTAGTGGGGCTGCTGATGTGATGCCTGGCATGAATTGTCTGTTTCCCATCCACTCATCAAGGTTCCAATTGAAGAGTGTCAGCGAGGGGTTCTGTCTGATGTACACTGGGACTCTGTTCCACAGTAAGGCAAGTGACTGGGATGGTACTCTATCCCACCAGCATGTTGTATTCATCATTGTGATGCGGTTCATATCCCTGGAATGTGTAGGGTGACTCAGTGTTGTTATCTGTAGATGGAGCATGTCCAGCAGTTATGTGTTGGACATGACTCTGTATGTTAGGCAGAGTGTGCCTCTCAGTAGGCGGTACGCAATGAAGAACAGATTTAGTTTTACCAGTTGTGTTGCATAACACAATTTTTTGAGGCCAGTAATCCTCTTGGTGAGGTACCTATGTGGTCTCTACAGCTGCTGGATATGCTAAATCGAGTACATCCAAAATGGTGCATTGTACTCAATGATGGGTCTGATGACGTAAGAGTAGAGTGCCAACACTACCTTTTTGGATCCTGACGCAAACCCTTTGTTGATTAGGTGGGCCACATAGGATCACCCAATCACTTTGGCAACATGGTTGTCAAAGGAAAGATGACTATCTACTTGTGTCCCCAGATCACATATCACCTTGTCATTTTTAAGGCGGCAACACCTATGTGGTAGTTTGTGGGTATTTTGTTTTCAGCAAAGAGGATCACTATGCATTCCTCCACAGTGAGCTTGAGGCCATGATTCTGACACCACACATCTGTCTCATAGAGTCCTTTCTGGAGAATATGTCTGTCTTCTGGGGAATCTATTATGTCAAACACTTTACAGTTCCCAGCAAACATAGTCAACCGCAACCCTCCTGTGTTGGCATGTACATTTGAGAAGTCTATACCAAACATAAGTGACCCCAGGACTGAACCCTGGAGGACACCAGTTGTTACTGTTGTAGAGTCCGACATGTAGCCAGCAACTCTTAATGTGTGGGATCTATCTGTGAGCCAGTTTGCAATCCATCTTGTGATGTATGGATTCATGGCCAGGTTGGTGAGTTCATCTATGATACCTGACTGGGGAATGGTGTCAAAGGCCTTAGTGAGTTATAGGTAAGCTGTGTTGAGCTCATTTCAATCATCTGTAGCCTGGGTAACTGTCAAAGAAATCCTCCCAGTTCAGGAGGCGTGGTCTGCATTTGATGAAGCCAAACTGGGTGTGCTCAACTGTATGAAGGTTCCCAATCTCTGTATTGTTGACTTCCATTATGATTGGCTCCATTGCCTTGCAAAACAAACTTGTCAGGCTCATAGGGCATGAATGCCAAGGTGTTTTTGTGGACCCACCTCTGTGGAGTGTGAAGAACGTTGTTGTGCAACATTCTATGGGTACATATCCTGTAGAGAGCATGTAGAGAGATGTGTAGGTATCCCTGATGAATATCGATACATCCTCACCCTATGTGCTATGATTCAGGTTCTGATGATGGAAGGTATGGAATGAGTAGTATCCTGGTACTGCTGGTGTGCTGTCTGGAGCCTTGAACTAGGTTTCTCTTACTGCACAGATATCAATATTCTCCATAATGAGAAGTGCCTCGAGTGTGTGCATCTGGAGGCTGAGACTTCTGGCATTGAGTAGCATTTAGCTCACTTTGTAGTTATTTGTGTTGGTTACAGGGTTTGGTTTGTCCTGCGTAACCGGTGTTCCACACCTGAAGTCAGCACCTCATTGGTCCCATCTAACCATAAGCTAATTACCGTACATATTCACATTCTGGACCCACACCCCCATTAAGGAAACCATGTTAAAAATGTCTCCAAAGCCAACTTCATGTTTCTTAAGAGAAAAGTGCTGAATTGCAGGACACCCATGCAGATGGGCAATACAGTTATGACTACTGAATCCTTCACAATTGTACTTTATAAGCACTTACATGACTGCATACATTGTGCTATCCCAAACAGAACCAAGACGCTATCTTCCAAGAAAAGGATGCCAATCTGGTGTTCCCCTGCCATAAAAAAAACTGCACAACAGAAGGAAGAAACTGTTGCAAAAGAGGGTAAAACCCCATGAGTGGAGGAGCTCCATGGTCAACATCAGTAAGAAGCTGTGATCCCTAATAAAATCCTCTAAAGCTAGTTATGAAAACACAATCGACACCGATTCAAAAGACAACCACACAAGCATTCTATAGCTATGTCAAAATCTCTCAATGGTGGCAACAGAACTGCTCTGAGTTTTAGCACAATGGCACTAAATATACACACTGATATTGCCAACATCCTGGCAGATAGGATCAGTGCTAACTTTACTGCCCTCTCACCCATGAAAGAGCACATCTCTATAACGGAAGACTGCAAAGTTGCTGTCATCATGGCTGCACAGGTAAAAAACACTCTCCAAAGCCAGGAACACACCATCCATGGGACCAGATAACATCCCAGGCTGTGTTCTACACAAATGACATTACGAACATGCACCACACCTACGTACCATGTTCAGTCATAGCCTCACCTCAGGCTTTTTGCCTGCTGAATGGCTCACAGTGACAGTTATCCCACTACACAAGGGGGGAGCCACCACAGACCTCAGGAACTAGCGCCCCATTAGCCGGTTGAGCCTGCTCTGCAAGGCCATGGAATGTATAATCATATAACTTATAAAAAGACATTGGTAATCTCCAAACTCTGGACCACAACCATGTCGGGTTTGTAAAAGGCAGATCATGTCCCATAAACCTGATAGACATCATTGAAGCACTCACCAGAACCGTAGACAAGGGTAAGGTGGTTCACACAGCCTATGTAGATCTTGCCATGGCTTTCAACACCATCCCCACTCTGGAATTATAGATAAACCCACTAAACTATGTATACATCGTTATGTCACAAGATGGGTTGCTAACTGGCTCACTGACAGAACACACACTGTGAAAGTAGCAGACTCCAAGTATGACTTTGGACCAGTGATGAGTGCAGTACCACAGGGTTCAGTCCTGGGTCCTTTCCTGTTTGGTATCTACTTCCCTGAAGTAAACGTTAACATGGAAGTTGGGCTAATGAAGTTTCCAGACGATCGCAAACTAGGAGCCATAATTGAAACTACTAAAGATGTGGACATCCTACAAAAGGGCCTCACTGAGACAGATGCCTGGTGTCAAAGCCATGGCTTCAAGCTCAATGCCAAAAAGTGCATTGTCATCCCCTTTGGTAAAAACTCTGTAGCCAGGAACTACAACATAGGCGGTAGTATACTTAACACTGAAAGTGTGATAAGAGACCTTGGGTCACAGGTGGACAGTGGACACACTTGTGATAATCACATCCCCACAGTTGTCAGGAAATCCTTCTATGTGGCACACCTCATCACAAAAGGTGTCTCATGCAGAATAGAAGAGGACATTGTTCCCCTCTACTCATCACTCACTCGATCCATAATAGAATACAACGCCCCTTTTGTTATGTACCTCACAAGACATCTATAACAACTGGAAAGCCTGCAGAAATACCTCACAAAGAGGATTAGTGGCCTGAAATACATGCCATACACAGACCGTCTCAAAATGCTCCAGCTGTACTCTCTCGCATATCGCCTACTCAGAGATGATCTCTGCCTAACATACAAAGCTATGTCAAATATAGAGCTGTTGGACATGCCCTATGTAAAACACTCACAATCCCTCTGATCTTTGGCCCCAAAACCCAGAGTGATATACAAAAGGAAGGGGTGTATCCATTTATCTTATGGATACCCACACCTTCAGGTTAGTGGCACAGCATGAGGCCTTGGAGCCCAACAAGTGCAACTAACGTTGGGCAAAGCTGCTTATCAGATTGTAGCCTGCTACAGATCACCTACCTTGTCTTAGGAACTTCACTCAGTATTCCTGAAAACAATGGAAAATATAAAGGTTCTACCAAATACCATTATATGAGGAGATTACAACTACCCAAACATTGACTGGGAGAATTACTCGTGTACAAAGTCCATTGCCCAATGCTTCCTAGAGTTTAAAAACTCAAACGCTCTGGAACAGCTGGTCAACATGCTCACTAGAGGTGACAACATACTGGACCTGATCATCACCATCTTGGGGTACCAGTGTTCCACACCAGAGATAAACCCCTCGCTGGTAATATCAGACCATAAAGTAATCACACTGGACATCCACACCCCCCCAGTCAAGGAAACCACTGTGAAGAAATGTTCAAAAGCAAACTGCACACTTCTTAAAACCAAAGTGGAACGTTCCAAAGCCCCCTTGCTATAGGATAATGCTATACAATCTACAGAATAATTTACAAGTGCATTCTATGAGCATCTAAAGGGATGCATGGATTGACACATCCCAAATAAAACCAAGACGCACTCCTCCAAAAAGGAGAAACCAATCTGGTGGTCGTTGCCCATAAATAAGCTATACAACAGAAGGAGGAAACTAACACATGATAGAGCAAACTTCACAAAAGGAAAGGCATCACTGATCATTATTAGGAAGAAACAATGATCGCTCATAAAATAATCCAAGGCCAGTTTCTAAAGACAAATTGCCAAGGAATCTAAGAATAACAACCACAAAGCCTTCATTAGCTATACCAAACATTTAGGTGGCAACTCTCAAATATGCTGTCAGCTAATGCAAAATGGCAAAAAATACACTGAACCAACTGACATTGCCCACATCCTGGCGGACAAGTTCAGTGCAAACTTCACCCCCCCTCCCCCCAAAAGGGCCTGTGTCCATCCCAGAAGAATGCAGAGCCCCAGACTTAATGGACATGCAGGTAAAAACAGCCCTCTCCAAAGCTAAGAACACAGCATCAATGGGACTGGATGGTGTCCCAGGCTGCGCCTTACACCAGCCCCAAAAGGAACTACACCCTCACCTACATTCACTGTCCAGACTCAACCTTACCACAGGCTATGTACCCAAAGAATGGCATACAGCAACAGTCATCCAGCTCCACAAAGGTGGTGCCACAACAGAAACTGGAAACTATTGCCCTATAGGCCTACTCAGCCTGGTCTGCAAAGCTATGGAGCAAATTATCATGGAACCCATAAACAGAGACATTGGGAACCTCCAGACACTGGACTCTACCCAATTTGGTTTTGTTAAAGACAGATCCTGCCTCCTAAACCTAGTTGATTTCTTTTAAACAGTTACCAAGGACATAGCTGGAGGTGAAAGTAGTCCACACAGCCTAACTGGACCTCACTAAGGCCTTTGACACCATTCCCCACTCTGGCATCATGGACAAGCTTACCAGCTTGAACATTCACCCCTATGTCACAGGATGGGTGGCCAACTGGCTCACAGATCAAACACACATGGTCAGAGTTGCGGGTGCCATGTCCGACTCTAAACCAGTCACAAGTGGCATCTCATAGATCTTGGTCCTGGGACCCCACCTGTTCAGTAGATACTGCTCAGAGATACAGGCAAGCACGGGAGGAGTATGGCTGACCAAGTTTGCAGATGACTGCTAACTGTGGTCCATAATCGACTCTACGGCTGACACAGACATCCTCCAGAAGGGTCTTACAGAGACAGATACCTGGTGTCAAAACAATGCCCTCAAGCAGAATGCCAAAAAATGCATGGTCATCCCCTTTGGATAAAACAAAGTGCCCACAAATTACCACATAGGTGGTAATCCAGTATGTATGGAGAATGTAATTATGGACCTGGGGACCCAGGTAGATAGTAAACTCTCCTTTGATGATCACATTGCCAAAGTGTTTAGAAAGTCCTTCTTTGTAGCCCACCTAATGTCACCTAATGTAATCCACTTTGTCAAGTCTGATGATGTCACCATCCTACAAATATACCTGTGGAAAGGAGAACTCCCAGTAATGTGTATAGTGTGTTGTGTAAATGCGTACTGCTGTAGCATCATAAAGTAGTTAAGTAGGGGGTTGAATCCTGTCCTTGCCAACTGTATGAGAGTGTGTGTGTGTGTGTCTCCTTGGAGAGGCGCAACCTTTTTGAAGACTACTGAAACACCTTAAAAGTGGTATACTCATCTTTGTCAAGTCTGATGATGTCACCATCCTACAAATATACCTGTGGAAAGACGAACTCCCAGTAATGTGTATAGTGTGTCGTGTAAATATGTACTGCTCTAGTATCATAAAGTAGTTAGGTAGGGGTTTGAATCCTGCACTTGCCAACTGTATGAGAGTGTGTGTCTCCTTGCAGAAGCGCAACCTTTTTGAAGACTACTGAAACACCTTAAAAGTGGTATACTCATCTTTGTCAAGTCTGATGATGTCACCATCCTACAAATATACCTGTGGAAAGGTGAACTCTTAGTAATGTGTATAGTGCGTCGTGTAAATGTGTACTGCTGTAATATTATAAAGTAATTAGGTAGGGGTTGGAATCCTGCATTTGGTGAATGTGTGTGCTCCACGTGTGTGACACTGTTGGTTAATGTGTTATGGGTTTTGCTTTTACTACTGTATGACATATCACAATGACAACAGTATGTGCATTACACATGTCAGGTAGCTGTGTGCCAAATACATATACATACATGTGACCTCAATTATTTCATAGGTGGGAACCCTGCTTTCTCCATGAACACATCTGTTATCTTTGCCAGAGTGTGCTGTCGCTTTCCAGACCTTAGGTCACATCTGTATGCTTGTGACAAGCCTAGCCACTGCAATGATCCCTGGCCTACGTCATCCGTTTCACATACACTCATTACAGTTTCTATTGAATAGTGTGAGTGAGGGTTTATGCCTGAGGTATATTTGAAACCTGTTCAAAAGCAGCAAAGTCTGTCAAAGATGGCTATTTATTATAGGTGTGCAACAACCTTTGTGGATATACATGCAGACCCCTTATTGCTTATGTGATCCACAGAGGAATTTCCAAAACCCTTTAGAAATGTGATTATCAAAAGAGAGATGACTTAACACATGGCTCTATGTATACATCGGTACCTGTTCCACATTTTGGGGGCTACTACCTATGTGGCACTCTGGTGATACTATGTTTTGTAAAAGTGGATGACTATTCTTTATTTGGCTTATAGCTTTACAGCATGGGTTTGACACCAGGTATCTGTCTGTATGATACCCTTTTGGAGGATGTGTGCATCATCTGGAGAATGCATTATAGCCCACAGTATGCATTGCCAAACGCGGCCAGACATATCCCTACTGTGTTTGCTTGTACCTAAAAAGCTATATGCCAAACAGGAGTGGTCCTAGGACTGAGTGCAGGTGAATACTACTTGTTATTGGCATAGAATAGTACTTGAAGGCTGCAAATGTTACTGTGTGTCCTACATCTGTGTGTCAGTTGTCAAGCCATCATCTAACAATTATTTATGGGCAGGCTGTTGAGGTTATGTATACTACCAGAATGCAAACCAATGACAGATAGTAACAACAGTATCACCCACAGCACAGTATCAAAACGTGTCATACACGCACGTCTACTCAAGTTCCAAAATGTGTGTAGTACAATGCATACTGGCCACCGACAGAAACTATAGAGTGTTAACACTGTCTAATACAGGGCATGTCACCCTGCCCATGTGTCCAATATGCACGTACATGCAGACAGTGCACCTCAACCATGTTCACAAATGTACACCTGCAAATCTGTGCTGCACACATCCCACACTTACTGTCCACTCTATAACACATGCTGACAAAATTAAGCACATCAGCCAAGTGGCACATGGGCAGACAATTCACAATTGGAATAAACACTGGTGTAAACAATACTACATTGATAATTATAGCTTTAATGCATCATGCCTGCTCAGCTACACCTTCAAGGATATCATTACACTTTACTGCTGACAACATGTTACACATTAAAACATTGCTATTCTGTAATAAAGTCACCCTGTGCATCAGCACCATGTTAGCCTGTTCCTGCATCAATGGTACAGATGACAGGAGGTGGCACAGGTTTCATCATATGCACAGGGTGTGTTGTTGGTTTGCCAGAGGCCTACATTGAGCCATACAATCAACATGTGTGTGAGTGTGTGTGTGTGTGAGGGCCAAGAGTACTGTTATGGGCCAATGTGGATGTAATGTGTGCGGGTATGTGTTTGCCCTAGGTGTCTGGTTTATGTGTGTGTGTCTGCATGCACAAAGTTCCACCATGTGGCTGCCATATACGGGGATTTGTGGGACAGCTATAGACTGTACCTGGCAGGTTTTACAGATCACCATCTCTGGCCATGGATACGGGACCTGTGCCTGGCAGGGGTGCTACAGACAGTATCAGGTACTAATCCAGACTGGGTACTATCCTCAGAGGTTGACATATGTCTACTGGATCCAGGTCCCTGCTGGGACTGGCCAGAGCCACATGCATGTGGTCTTCTAGAACGGTCAATGGACAGCCCCCCCACATTGCTGGGGCTGGTACTGGCACTATGGGAGCGACTATGACTTGATGGATGTCCACGGCGATTGCCAGCTGATGATGTTGCTGGCATACATCCACGTTGACGTCTCAACCATCCCACACTGTCCTGACACATGGACATGACATTGTGGAGTACATCTAATGTCTCACCCCAACGTCTATCAATGACCTCAGTGTAATTATGTATGGCACCTGCTAGGTCATGGATACTGTCATTTACAGAGGTGTTATGAGCCCTCTGTGCCCTTAGTCCCTGTCTGGTGTACTGCTCCATATGTGCCTGTGCCTCCATGACAGCCTGGAACATGCGTGTGGTTGTAAGAGGTGTGGCACGTCTGCCAGGGGCAAGATGACCAGCAGTGCTCTGATGAGAACCCCTGGGCATCTGCCTATGTGGTACCATTCCAGACATCTGGCTATGGCTGCTGTGTCTTGATGCATGTGCCATAGATACCACACTGTCCTGGCCAATGCCGACTGTACACTGTCCCTCTGCTAAGGGCATTGGTGATGATGGATGTACAGGCAGTATGACCGTGTGCATGGATGGGTTGGAGACTTGTGTACTGTCAATTAGTGGCCCAACAACAGACCCTGACAAACCTGCCTGTGCCTCAACACATCTATCCTCATTATCACTATCTGTGTTAGTGACATCAGGTTCCCTGCTGCATTGAACCAGCCCCACTTCAGCACCTGTGAGAGGAAAACAGGAAACACACTTTAAGACCAGTACATGATGTCAGACCACATGCACACATGCACACATGTGTGCACACACACACACGCACACGTGCATGCACACATGCACATGCACACATGCACATGCACACATGCACACATGCACACACACAAAAACACTCCTCACTAAAGCAGACAGACACACACATGCACACACACACACACACACACACACACACACACACACACACACACACCACCAGCAATCTCAGAACATACTCAATAGCAGTTGATAGTGGAGTACAGTATCACAAGCAAAACAGTCATATCACACACGTCAGTATGCAGGACATGTGTTGCTCAACAGCATGCAGTGCAAGTGTAGACAGTCCTTGTTACTAACAGTATACATGGCTTTGATGCATATGTTTTGTTGTTCGGCGATTGGCCTCCCCCTGGAACGCAATACATACATGGACACAACATTGCTGTGCAAGTATTCAAAACTCTGTAATGTACTGTGCACCATCACTCACAGGTCTACATACCATGGCTGGATGTGTATCTGTGTGTCACATAGATATCCAATTCTGATTAGAGCCTCTGTGTCTTTAGCAAATAATTGTGGACACAGTTTTAGCTCATGCATGATGTGTATACACACAAAATCAGTGGTGCATGTATAACTGATGGAATACCGTTGGTCCACATACCCAATGTACAGTAGTTATGGTGAGTGTAGATCATATTGTGGACATGCCAGTGTCATCCATGACATGGCATGCTAAAACACAACTGCAAATTTAAACATCACACATACCCAATGTGTGTCATATGACCTAGCCGCTCAATAGCATCACAAGACATATATGTGTCAGTTATGCAAATGATGATTGGTATGCATATTGTTTAGAGGTACATATGTTTGCACACACACAACATTGAGGTGTATAGCAATGAAAGCTTTGTGTAGCACTGTGGTTACAATAACTGGATGGGGTGTAGTACCATTAGCCATCATCATGAAGCATCATGTGGTCACTCAAGGCTACAAATGTGTCCCAAACCAGCACCTATCATGCTGTACTGAAAATGCACTACCATGGCTACATTCACCATTTCACAATCAGTTGTTACATGGGTTTGTAAGGAGGCCAGTAAGGAGCATTCCCTAACATGAATGTGTTGTGTGTTGCAGAGTGTTTCACTGCCCCATGATAGGCCTGTACCCCTCAGGTATATTATGTGTTCTGTGTGGATAACATTTGGGATACTGGAGTGTGACTTTACAGAGGGTTTGTGAATCCTTCATGTGTAGCATGTTAACATGTTCTGTGTATGACATAGTTGTGTATGTTATGTGCATGCTGTGTATTGACTCTGCCTATCCAATGGTCACTACAGTGCAGCCACATTTGTTTGAGATGGTCTGTGTATTGCATGTGTTTGAGGCAGCTAATCACATTAGTGAGATGTGCGTGGTCTCACAGCAAACATGCACAGCATGCATTATGGGTAGGTGTGTTACATGTGTACATGGCCTACACCTTAACTATGACAGCACTTTTTATTTGCAATAATAAATGTAGAACACACTCACCAGCATCTGTCCCCTGCCTTGCTGTCACACCAGAGGGACCTACATAGATATGAGACAGTTTGTCAGTGGCCACAACTGTGGCATTGCTACTGTGGGTTTGCAATCTTACAATAGAACAACAGTTTACATTCACAGGCCTACAGATTATGTTCCAAATTATCAGTATTGCACAACAACAGGCTCCACATCTTCTAACTACACAGTACACATCTCACATATGCATGATCTACCAATAGAGGCAACAGTGGTCTACAGATATGCCATGTTACTTGCATGCTCCATGTGTTCTTGCTGGGTGGCTCCAACCTCCATCATGGTAAATGTTTGCTGCTGTTGAGGTTGGGCAGGTGCCACCAGGCTCAGAAGCAGCTCCTCCACTCTGGTGATGGGGTGATGGATGTTAACCCCACCACCTGTTGCAAGCTATTGTCTCCATACATCAGAAGCACACTGACGGACATGTCTAAGTAGATCACTGCAGTGGTGGCGTACCTGCTCATATGTCCGGTTATGCAGGCCTACCTCGTTTACCCTCTGGACAACATCTTGCCGCATTACAGTACGCTCCTGCTGGTCTTGGCTGATTCTGGAGAATAGTAGGCTGTAGTGCTGAATCATACAGCTGGTAAGAATCTCATCTTCAGCACTACTGTAGCTTGGATTTCTACAGTGTGCCATGATGCCTGGAAGACATAAAGAAAAAAATATGCATGAGCAATTCATATGGGACATTTAACATTATACAGTACAGATATCACTGAACTGCCATATATAGCAACCTATTAGCTGACTGAGATTAAACACTTTCACTACCACTTATCAGTGCTCACCCCACAACTGCTTGAAAGTGCCTGGCATGCCCTATATAATAAACCATGTTCTGCACAGCAACAAAATAAAATCAGTATATAAGACTATACAAGAGTACCTGGCACACTGTATGCAACACAATGCACCACCTAGCCACAGCAGATATAGATCAAGCCAATGCATAAAGAAATATGTTATCCATCGCAATGTTTGTAAGGTCCAGTTACAGTATTACCATTATACCACACAACTTGTTGATGGCAAACCCGTAGTCAAAATATGTGCACAATTGTGAATATAGGTGGCATACTGCTGTAGTAAACTATAAATGTTGCTAGATATGAGTTATATGTTGTAACACACATATGACAGAGGACATGTTATAGGCATACCCACACACACACATCAGACATAATTACAAGACACAAAAGTATGGCAACCCAGATAAGCTTTATGTGTGTACCATACAGTACTGTGTGTCAGTACTTACAAAACCTTAAGCTTGAGGAATGTAATCTGTGATGACTACAGGGACCACACAAAACAGTGGTTCCAAACAATGTGGGCATACACCATACTTTGCTGTTTAGGCCCAGAGCTTCATTTAGTACTACAGTACATACAGGATTTGGATTCAACATCAGTACCAATCAATAAGCATACATGTAGTGCTTTAGCCTCCAATGACACACCCCAGTTAACACCAAGAGACTACATCAGACTGTATGCCATAGTGCTTTATCTGCCTAGAAACAGCATACAGAGCTTTGCTGGGATCAAAGCAAGGACACATAAAACCATAACAGAAACAGGTTCTCACTAAGCTATCCCACAAATACACATCTTTGACATATTCACCAACACATTGACCATCACATCAGTCAACTTTACATAGAATCTATTGCAACAAGTTTTTTTTTTTTTTTTTTTTTTTTTTTTTTGGGGGAGAACTCCCAGTAATGTGTATAGTGCATTGTGTAAATGCGTACTGCTGTAGTATCATAAAGTAGTTAGGTAGGGGGTTGAATCCTGTCCTTGCCAACTGTATGAGTGTGTGTGTGTGTCTCCTTGGAGAGGCGCAACGTTTTTGAAGACTACTGAAACACCTTAAAAGTGGTATACTCATCTTTGTCAAGTCTGATGACGTCACCATCCTACAAATATACCTGTGGAAAGAAGAACTCCCAGTAATGTGTATAGTGTGTCGTGTAAATATGTACTGCTCTAGTATCATAAAGTAGTTAGGTAGGGGTTTGAATCCTGCACTTGCCAACTGTAGGAGAGTGTGTGTGTGTGTGTCTCCTCGGAGAAGCACAACCTTTTTGAAGACTACTGAAACACCTTAAAAGTGGTATACTCATCTTTGTCAAGTCTGATGATGTCACCATCCTACAAATATACCTGTGGAAAGGAGAACTCTTAGTAATGTGTATAGTGTGTCGTGTAAATGTGTACTGCTGTAATATCATAAAGTAATTAGGTAGGGGTTGGAATCCTGCATTTGGTGACTGTGTGTGCTCCACGTGTGTGACACTGTTGGTCAATGTGTTATGGGTTTTGCTTTTGCTACTGTATGGCATATCACAATGACAACAGTATGTGCATTACACATGTCAGGTAGCTGCGTGCCAAATACATATACATACATGTGACCTCAATTATTTCATAGGTGGGAATCCTGCTTTCTCCATGAACACATCTGTTATCTTTGCCAGAGTATGCTGCCGCTATCCAGACCTTAGGTCACATCTGTATGCTTGTGACAAGCCTAGCCACTGCAGTGATCCCTGGCCTACGTCATCCGTTTCACATACACTCATTACGGTTTCTATTGAATAGTGTGAGTGAGGGTTTATGCCTGAGGTATATTTGAAACCTGTTCAAAAGCAGTAAAGTCTGTCAAAGATGGCTATTTATTATAGGTGTGCAACAACCTTTGTGGATATGCATGCAGACCCCTTATTGCTTATGTGATCCACAGAGGGATTTCCAAAACCCTTTGGAAATGTGATTATCAAAAGAGAGATGACTTAACACATGGCTCTATGTATACATCGGTACCTGTTCCACATTTTGGGGGCTACTACCTATGTGGCACTCTGGTGATACTATGTTTTGTAAAAGTGGATGACTATGCTTTATTTGGCTTATAGCTTTACAGCATGGGTTTGACACCAGGTATCTGTCTGTATGATACCCTTTTGGAGGATGTGTGCATCATCTGGAGAATGCATTATAGCCCACAGTATGCATTGCCAAACATGGCCAGACATATCCCTACTGTGATTGCTTGTACCTAAGAAAGCTATATGCCAAACAGGAGTGGTCCTAGGACTGAGTGCAGGTGAATACTACTTGTTATTGGCATAGAATAGTACTTGAAGGCTGCAAATGTTACTGTGTGTCCTACATCTGTGTGTCAGTTGTCAAGCTATCATCTAACAATTGTTTATGGGCAGGCTGTTGACGTTATATATACTACCAGAATGCAAACCAATGACAGATAGTAACAACAGTATCACCCACAGCACAGTGTCAAACCGTGTCATACACACACATGTACTCAAGTTCCAAAATGTGTGTAGTACAATGCATACTGTCCACCAACAGAAACTATAGAGTGTTAACACTGTCTAATACAGGGCATGTCACCCTGCCCATGTGTCCAATATGCACGTACATGCAGACAGTGCACCTTAACCATGTTCACAAATGTACACCTGCAAATCTGTGCTGCACACATCCCACACTTACTGTCCACTCTATAACACATGCTGACAAAATTAAGCACATCAGCCAAGTGGCACATGGGCAGACAATACACAATTGGAATAAACACTGGTGTAAACAATACTACATTGATAATTATACATTTTATGCATCATGCCTGTTCAGCTACACCTTCAAGGATATCATTACACTTTACTGCTTACAACATGTTACACATTAAAACATTGCTATTCTGTAATAAAGTCACCCTGTGCATCAGCACCATGTTAGCCTGTTCCTGCATCAATGTTACAGATGACAGGAGGTGGCACAGGTTTCATCATATGCACAGGGTGTGTTGTTGGTTTGCCAGAGGCCTACATTGAGCCATACAATCGACATGTGTGTGTGTGAGTGTGTGTGTGAGGGCCAAGAGTACTGTTATGGGCCAATTTGGATGTAATGTGTGCGGGTATGTGTTTGCCCTAGGTTTCTGGTTTATGCGTGTGTGTCTGAATGCACAAAGTTCCACCATGTGGCTGCCATATACTATAGACTGTACCTGGCAGGCTTTACAGATCACCGTCTCTGGCCATGGATACAGGACCTGTGCCTGGCAGGGGTGCTATAGACAGTATCTGGTACTAATCCAGACTGGGTACTATCCTCAGAGGTTGACATATGTCCACTGGATCCAGGTCCCTGCTGGGACTGGCCAGAGCCACGTGCATGTGGTCTTCTAGGACGGTCTATGGACAGCCCCCCCAACATTGCTGGGGCTGGTACTGGCTCTACGGGAATGACTATGACTTGATGGATGTCCACGGCAATTGCCAGCTGACGATGTTGCTGGCATACATCCACGTCGACGTCTCAACCATCCTGCACTGTCCTGACACATGGACATGACATTGTGGAGGACATCTAATGTCTCACCCCAATGTCTATCAATGACCTCAGTGTAATTATGTATGGCACCTGCTAGGTCAAGGATACTGTCATTTACAGAGGTGTTATGAGCCCTCTGTGCCCTTAGTCCCTGTCTGGTGTACTGCTCCATACATGCCTGTGCCTCCATGACGGCCTGGAACATGCATGTGGTTGTAAGAGTTGTGGCACATCTGCCAGGGGCATGATGACCAGCAGTGCTCTGATGAGAACCCCTGGGCATCTGCCTATGTGGTACCATTCCAGACATCTGGCTATGGCTGCTGTGTCCTGATGCATGTGCCATAGATACCACACTGTCCTAGCCAATGCTGACTGTACACTGTCCCTCTGCTAAGGGCATTGGTGATGATGGATGACTGTGTGCATGGATGGGGTGGAGACTTGTGTACTGTCAATTGGTGGCCCAACAACAGACCCTGACAAACCTGCCTGTGCCTCAACACATCTATCCTCATTATCACTATCTGTGTCAGTGACATCAGGTTCCCTGCTGCAATGAACCAGCCCCACTTCAGCACCTGTGAGAGGAAAACAGGAAACACACTTTAAGACCAGTACATGATGTCAGACCACATGCACACATGCACATGCACACATGTGCACATACACACGCGCACATGCACACATGCACACATACACATGCACATGCACACATGCACACATGCACACATGCACACACACAAAAACACTCCTCACACACACACACACACACACACACACACACACACACACACACACACCACCAGCAATCTCAGAACATACTCAATAGCAGTTGATAGTGGAGTACAGTATCACAAGCAAAACAGTCATATCACACATGTCAGCATGCAGGACATGTGTTGCTCAACAGCATGCAGTGCAAGTGTAGACAGTCCTTGTTACTAACAGTATACATGGCTTTGATGCATATGTTTTGTTGTTCGGCGATTGGCCTCCCCCTGGAATGCAATGCATACATGGACACAACATTGCTGTGCAAGTATTCAAAACTCTGTAATGTACTGTGCACCATCACTCACAGGTCTACATACCATGGCTGGATGTGTATCTGTGTGTCACATAGATATCCAATTCTGATTAGAGCCTCTGTGTCTTTAGCAAATAATTGTGGACACAGTTTTAGCTCATGCATGATGTGTATACACACAAGATCAGTGGTGCATGTATAACTGATGGAATACCGTTGGTCCACATACCCAATGTACAGTAGTTATGGTGAGTGTAGATCATATTGTGGACATGCCAGTGTCATCCATGACATGGCATGCTAAAACACAACTGCAAATTTAAACATCACACATACCCAATGTGTGTCATATGACCTAGCCACTCAATAGCATCACAAGACATATATGTGTCAGTTATGCAAATGATGATTGGTATGCATATTGTTTAGAGGTACATATGTTTGCACACACACAACATTGAGGTGTATAGCAATGAAAGCTTTGTGTAGTACTGTGGTTACAATAACTGGATGGGGTGTAGTACCATTAGCCATCATCATGAAGCATCATGTGGTTACTCAAGGCTACAAATGTGTCCCAAACCAGCACCTATCATGCTGTACCGAAAATGCACTACCATGGCTACATTCACCATTTCACAACCAGTTGTTACATGGGTTTGTAAGGAGGCCAATAAGGAGTATTCCCTAACATGAATGTGCTGTGTGTTGCAGAGTGTTTCACTGCCCCATGATAGGCCTGTACCCCTCAGGTATATTATGTGTTCTGTGTGGATAACATTTGGGATACTGGAGTGTGACTTTACAGAGGGTTTGTGAATCCTTCATGTGTAGCATGTTAACATGTTCTGTGTATGACATAGTTGTGTATGTTATGTGCATGCTGTGTATCGACTCTGCCTATCCAATGGTCACTACAGTGTAGCCACATTTGTTTGAGATGGTCTGTGTATTGCATGTGTTTGAGGCAGCTAATCACATTAGTGAGATGTGCATGGTCTCACAGCAAACATGCACAGCATGCATTATGGGTAGGTGTGTTACATGTGTGCATGGCCTACACCTTAACTATGGCAGCACTTTTTATTTGCAATAATAAATGTAGAACACACTCACCAGCATCTGTCCGCTGCCTTGCTGTCACACCAGAGGGACCTACATAGATATGAGACAGTTTGTCAGAGGACACAACTGTGGCATTGCTACTGTGGGTTTGCAATCTTACAGTAGAACAACAGTTTACATTCACAGGCCTACAGATTATGTTCCAAATGATCAGTATTGCACAACAACAGGCTCCACATCTTCTAACTACACAGTACACATCTCACATATGCATGATCTACCAATAGAGGTAACAGTGGTCTACAGATATGCCATGTTACTTGCATGCTCCATGTGTTCTTGCTGGGTGGCTCCAACCTCCATCGTGGTAAATGTCTGCTGCTGTTGTTGTTGGGCAGATGCCACCAGGCTCAGAAGCAGCTCCTCCACTCTGGTGATGGGGTGATGGATGTTAACCCCACCACCTGTTGCAAGCTATTGTCTCCGTACATCAGAAGCACACTGACGGACATGTCTAAGTAGATCACTGCAGTGGTGGCGTACCTGCTCATATGTCCGGTTATGCAGGCCTACCTCGTTTACCCTCCGGACAACATCTTGCCACATTACAGTACGCTCCTGCTGGTCTTGGCTGATTCTGGAGAATAGTAGGCTGTAGTGCTGAATCATACAGCTGGTAAGAATCTCATCTTTAGCACTACTGTAGCTTGGATTTCTATGGTGTGCCATGATGCCTGGAAGACATAAAGAAAAAAATATGTATGAGCAATTCATATGGGACATTTAACATTATACAGTACAGATATCACTGAACTGCCATATATAGCAACCTATTAGCTGACTGAGATTAAACACTTTCACTACCACTTATCAGTGCTCACCCCACAACTGCTTGAAAGTGCCTGGCACGCTCTATATAATAAACCATGTTCTGAACAGCAACAAAATAAAATCACTATATAAGACTATACAAGAGTACCTGGCACACTGTATGCAACACAATGCACCACCTAGCCACAGCATATATAGATCAAGCCAATGCATAAAGAAATATGTCATCCATCGCAATGTTTGTAAGGTCCAGTTACAGTATTACCATTATACCACACAACTTGTTGATGGCAAACCCGTGGTCAAAATATGTGCACAATTGTGAATATAGGTGGCATACTGCTGTAGTAAACTATAAATGTTGCTAGATACGCAGTTATATGTTGTAACACACATATGACAGAGGACATGTTACAGGCATACCCACACACACATCAGACATAATTACAAGACACAAAAGTATGGCAACCCAGATAAGCTTTATGTGTGTACCATACAGTACTGTGTGTCAGTACTTACAAAACCTTAAGCTTGAGGAATGTAATCTGTGATGACTACAGGGACCACACAAAACAGTGGTTCCAAACAATGTGGGCATACACCATACTTTGCTGTTTAGGCCCAGAGTTTCATTTAGTACTACAGTACATACAGGATTTGGATTCAACATCAGTACCAATCAATAAGCATACATGTAGTGCTTTAGCCTCCAATGACACACCCCAGTTAACACCAAGAGACTACATCAGACTGTATGCCATAGTGCTTTATCTGCCTAGAAACAGCATACAGAGCTTTTGCTGGGATCAAAGCAAGGACACATAAAACCATAACAGAAACAGGTTCTCACTAAGCTATCCCACAAATACACATCTTTGACATATTCACCAACACATTGACCATCACACTCAGTCAACTTTACATAGAATCTATTGCAACAAGTAGATGTGGGTGTGTATGAGTATATATGACTCTCTCTCTCTCTGTGTATGTATGTATGTATATATATATATATATATATATATATATATATATATATATATATATATATACATATATATATATATATATATATACATACATATATACACCCATTAGTGTACATATACATATACATATAGGCACATATACAGTCCACCTTTCATGGTGGGAATATCAATTATACAAAGGATGTGAGGTATACAGTAATGTAATACTATTGCACAGTCTTGTGAGAAATGCATTGAAAGTGTTCACAGCCCAGGTAGCTTTAGCAGGCCTCACTGGCTGCAACACTGCAAACTGAACAAAACACCCACAGTATTTAACCACCACATGTCATATACCAGCACTGTATGCTGTCTTGTTTGTCACACACTAAAACCTACATACAAATATGCACATAACAACCTTCACCAACATATATATGACCACCCTTCACAAACAGTTGCAATATGTCCCTTGACCTATGCACATATACAGATGTTAATATATATGACACATAAATATCTCTCCGTATGTGTGTGCCATACACACACAAGGTCCACATTGTTGTAAGTCCCTGAACCTCACAGCTGAACTGTTGGGCCTTGCTGCAACATGAACAGGTGTCACATGTGAACACACAGTAACATTAGAAGGGGTATATATAGCTCCAAATGCTAGATTAGCATACTAGCCTGGTGCAGCAGTTGCCAATGCTAAGCTACACTTTAATATGACTATCATGCATGTGTTACTCTGTCACACCCATGTTTATTTAAATGTTTGCGCTAATCCCCCAAACAGCCATTGGCCACACTACTGTACAGAACACAGATAACATGGATCAGATGTTTAACATTTAATGCTGAGCTACACATTTCACAGTTATGTCCCACTGCCCACAGGTACACACTGAATTGTCCATGGCAGTAGTTAAGCAGGACATCTGTGCATAGATAAGTACTGCTGCCACATATGAATGGTTCACATTATGTAGAGTACTCTTCAAAAACATCTACTACATGCCAGTAAATACATATCTGTTACATACCTTTCCTTTGTATGAATTGGTATTATTTATTTTTCTTTTTCCTTTTGCTTTTCTCTCTCTCTCTCTCTCTCTCTCTCTCTCTCTCTCTCTCTCTCTCTCTCTGTCTCTGTCTCTCTCTCTGTCAGTCTCTGCAAGTGATTGAGTTTGTTGGCAGCAATTACAGCCTGCTTTTATAGGTATTTGCACATGTGCATGTGATGGCCTCTGCACCAATTGGTGGCCACCATTTGCTAATTGCATGCAGCCTGCTGTGTGGTAATTGCAGTAATCACTGTCATAGCAACCCAATGCTATAAATTGCTAACTCAGTTAGGCATGGCCCTTTCAGCTTTCCAAGATGGGGATCATGCTTGTTTGCTGTGGACATCGTTGTTTAAGGCAGAAGGTTGGTATAGTTCTTATATCTGAAGCCAGGGGTGTAGCCAGTGATTTAAATGTTGTACTCAGACCTGAATGTTGCTGCTTCCAGTACACACTTGTCAGTGTAGAATTTTACTCACCCCTCAAAATGCTAACCCGAGATACATGGGAGTATGTACTTTCTTTTATAATTGTACAATTAACTGCCATACAAAACTAATTATTGAGATGTATTCCTTTGGCACATGAATTGTTTGTGAACTGCTATACTGTGAATATTAATTTACTCACTTCTGAACAGTTTGTGCTTTTTTAGTGTTGACATTAGCATAGGCTGCTCAAGAAAACTGGACAAATTTCAGTACTGAGTATGCCTACCTACATCCTTGGTAGACCCTGAACACACAGGTATATTCTACATTTGGGTAGGGGTGCAGAAGTACAGAGAACATTATGCATTATTGTGTGAATTTTATCTTGCTGGACTTAAAGGGTTGCTGTGTACCTGTTAGTTTATCAAGGCAAGTGGTCTGTCTGTGTAGCTCCCAACTGTGGACCTATCCACATGGTAGCCAGAGGTTAGCCTGTTATTCTTTGTTTGTGCACCACACTGGTCTTTTCAGCACTGGAACAATGGCATTGTTACAGTTGGTTGCTACCCGTACATGGCTACATCCTTTTGTATTTCAGTGTTGTACTCCTATATAAGGGTATGCTTCTGGAACTACTTCCAAAACTATTTGCACAGTGTGTAACAGCAGAAAAGCTGACATGCCTGTGTGTTTCTGCCTCTGCCAGGCCTCTCAAACACTCAGGTACATATTTGAACAGACTCAGGGAAAAGTAGGTAAAAGTGAGGTACACCTTTAAAATATTAGTGCCATTAAGTTGAGACTTTGAGAGAACCAGAGCATATTGATTAATACACCTTTTCTGAAGTACAAGCATTGTCTAACTCTTACTTATTGTCATTATTCATTAAGTGTAATTCACCACCTTTCTGGCCAACATCAGTACTTTTCAGAGGGATTCAGAGGGACACAGCTAAAATTTGTTTCAAAATCAGGAACATCCCTGAAAATTAGGCACAGTTGGGAGGTATGGCCTCTGCCCTAATCAGATATGCCAGTGTTTGTCCTGCTATGATACTGTGTGGGGGTTGTAAAGTGCTGCTGTAACATTATTTCCTGCTAGAATGGCTGCTTCTCTTATCACAGTCATGTAATGCAATTCCACAACAACTGCTGGTAAAGATCCACAGAACAAGTTGTGTGTTATGGCATTCCTATTTTTCCTTTACATTCACTCACTCTGATGCATGATATATTTATTTCAGCACCACCTTGTTGTATAGCTACCGTGGCTTAGTGGTACTTCATTCAATGTAGTGTGTACAAGGTCCTGGGTTCAAGACTGACAGAGGTGTTTTATTTTGCTGCTGAGCAAAACAAGGGCCCTCACATACAGAGTGACTAAGGCAGTTTTAAGCAGTTGTAAGCGGGTTTGTGCAGGTTTGCGTGATGCTTAGCAATGCTTAGCTAAGCGCACACAAGCGCACACTCTCACAAACCCACTAACTACTGCTTAAAAGTGCTTACTCCAGTTAACCCCAGCACTCATTTCTTTGAAAGAATAGAAAATGGGGAGATAGGAAAGTGGTGAAAAAGGGACACAAAGAGGGAAAGACAGTAGGGAAAACAGCTCGGGATGTGCAGGATGGGTGTAGGGAAGGTCCATAGCTGCCCATTTCTTTAACAGCAACAGCATATGCATATGCAATAAATTTGGAGGGAAACATGAAACCTTTCACCCTTGAGAGAGGGGTGAGGACAACAAAGTATGTTGTACTGCCAATTAAATTGCATTTTATGTGTCCAGCGGACATGTGTGCAAAATGGGCAGCTATGTATGTATGGGGCGTAATTTTATTTTTGGCAGCAGATTGCCCTTTTTTTTTCAGGTGAGAGTGGAATGTGGGGTAGGGGAAGTAGGTATATTTGGGGAGGTCGGTTGGGGAATTAAACAGACAAGACAAACAAGACGCATACAGGGGCAGAATATGACACATGTGGTGGGTGAACACCATTGATGGGGAAGGATGTTTGGAAATCACAAGCCCATGAGCCCACAGATGGCAACAGTGGCACTGAGATCCTCATCCATGGGCAGTCACCACTGCACCTTCACAGCCCAGAGGGTGGCTGTGCTGGGGGCTGCATAGGGGGGGCAGGCTCACCTGTGAGCCACGCCACTCGTGCCTCAAGCTGGCATAGAGGATCAGTGACAGAACACTCGATCTCTCTACGCACCACAGGCCGGACCATTCAGAGAATGATATGTGGCCCTCGTCTGCCCATGCTTGCACGGGGGGGGGGTTGAGCCCCATCCCCTTCAGTGCTTCCACCTGAAGGTGGCACAGGGACAATGGAGGAGGAAGTCCCAGGCTGGGCACCGGACCTGCTGGTGCCAGGTGCCATCGCCAGCTGAGGTGGGACTGGTGGGTCCACTGGGACCGGCCTTCCCATACATTCTATGTTTTGGAGGATTTAATGAAAATATGGGTTAGTAACAGTCAACAGCATTCCCAATTAGTTATAACAGCATGCAGAAGTATTCCCATTAACCCAACACACCAGAGTTCCAACAGTTGAACAACAAGCATAACACATGCATATATAGAACAACAGTGGACATTACAACATCATGCAGGTTTAATTGATGGCAACAGGCCACCAATATTGTGGTATTTGAACAGGGCACATGCATTGAAATAAATGCAGATATTTATAAACCAATAGGACATATGTCCCAACAAATGTTTTGAGATTAGACATACCCATTGAGGTGTGGAATTGCATTTTTATGCACATACAGTAGGGTGGAAAAAGATAGCTCCATTAACAACTTATATATCCTTCTAGTTTACACTACATTCCTATTAACTGCAGTTATATGTCCCACACATGTATTATTACACTACCCAATTGTCCTTAAATTGTGAAATGGATTTTGCTAGATCTTTATATACATGAGCTGTATCTGACATACAAACTGTCCAGGATGCAGATGTTACTGCTACATATTTTGTGAGTTGCTCAGACACACTACTGCTGAGATGGTACACTGACAGCTCTACTTTCCTATAATTATCTAGATATGTTCAGGTGAAATTATCAGTTATATGTTAACAGCTCCCTACATTTCTGGCAGCACACTGACATCTCTGGGGAACACAATACCAAGCTACTCATGTGCCAGATTAACCTGTACATGCTGGGCATGAGCCGACAGTTGAGGACTGTAAATATGCTTAAAAGCTACTGGCACTCCATTCATCCACTTTATATGGGCCTACCCAAGTGTGGGTTAACAGCGCTTAATACAACAGTACTATTTCTATAATGCAAGAGTACAACAACATATCAAAGAAAATGACACAGACACACTCCAGGAATTATACCTTTATTAAAGACTTAAAACACTTTTCTAGAGGCTCTCTCATTTATTTTATATAACACTACATGCAGAATAATTATTAAAGAATTATTATACCTTTATTTATTGGGTTAAAACACTTTTTTCAGGCTCTCTCATTTATTTTATATAACAGTACATGCAGAATAATTACTAACCTGCCTGGTGGTGCAGCCTTAGCAGCCTATCTGCATAGGCTTGCTGGTTTGCAGCGCGGACACCTGCAGCTGTGAAGTAAATGAAGTGATATTGAGACATACCTATCCATAGTATAGACTAGAATAGCAATTCTTACATACTTAATTCCATGGCTACTTACTCAGTAGTGGGGCATTTTCCATCCCACAGGCCTCCTGGATCCACTGGTCCAGTTGATCATCCTTGCATCTGTTCAGGTCTGCGTCGTGGTGTCTGACCTGCTCACCAGTCTGAGGGACACCTGTGGCACTGGTGAGTTCATGAGCTAGATGGTTCCAGGCTTCCGCTTTGTATTGGGTGCCCTGGTACTGGCCCCGCAGGAGTCTATCCTCATGATTATGGACAAGGAGCCAAACCATTACTTTTGACTCCTCAATACCCCAACGTTGCACTCAAAATCGAGAGCCCTCTCCAGCACTGACCATGCTGCCTGCAGATGGAAGCTACAACCAGTTATGGCAAGTATTCCTGCCTATGGAGCTTAAATATGTCTCTTTTACCGCATTTATTTGTGATTGGCCAGTTTTGAAAAAACTCAGCTGAAGGCACACCTGCTTAGCAATGGGTAAACTTCCATTGATATGTATGTGTGTGTTGAAAGTGCATGGTTGCGAAATGCTGTCATGGCTTAGTGGTTCAGTACTGTGATTATGGTGCACAGTATCCCGGGTTCGAGTCCTGTCATTGCTTTTTATTTTACTACTGGCCAGACCGGCTAGGAGGTGTGGCTCTGTTTAGCCAACTTTGCTCAACTTTGCCTGATGTTGCTCGATGTTGCCTGATGTTGCGCTGGTTAGAGTGGAGCGCAATTCCGCACAAACATGTTCTGTTTGCACTAGTTGGTGCGATGCGCAGCTACGCGCAAAGCCATTGCACTAGTTAACGCAGTGCTCAGCTACGAGCAATTACATTTAAATATGCTTAATACTGGTAAACTTTGCTTAGCAGTGCTTCACATTGCTTAAGATATGTTACTTATGCATCCATCAGTATGCATAACCATTTCACCTTCTTATATATATATATATATATATATATATATATATATATATATATATATATAAAATTTGTTCACTACTACATAGGCCATTTCAATGCTTTTTACAAAAATTTAAATGATAAATGTCAGGAATTATTTTTATAGGTTCGTAGGTTCATAGGTAGGTACTAGGCTATCTGCCCGAGGGCATTTATAAGCCTAGCCAGAGGGTGTCGGCTTTCGCCGCCCCATTGATTAATTAACTAAGTCTCTGTCAAGCAGAGATAATGAAGTGATCCCAGGAGTGTACTTTCTGTTACCCATCCACTCGTCAAGGCTTTTCTTGAAGAGTGTTAGTGAGGGGCTCTGCCTAATGTAGTTAGGAATTTTGTTCCAAAGCATGGGGAGTCTCTGAGACAGCAATCTATCTCTCCAGCATGTTCTATTTATTGTTGTGGTGAGGTTTAGCTCACTATAGCGCATGGCTTACAGTGACTTGGATTTCTTTAGGTAGAGCATGTCCATCAGTTCTGAGTTGGACGTGGCTTTGTAACTCAGGCAGTGCCACTGAGTACAGCCAGAATTTTTTCAGTTGGGCTGTTTAGGACATATGTTTGAGGCCAGTAATCCTCTTGGTGAGGTGCTTTTGTGGTCTTTCAAGCTGTTGGAAGTGTCTTGTAAGGTACATCCCAAATGGGGCATTGTATTCTATGATGGGTCTTATGAGTGATGAGTAGAGGGGCACTATAACTTCTTTATTTCTAGATGCGAACCCCTTAGTAATTAGATGGGCCACATAGAAGGATTTCCTAACTTCTTTGGCAACATGATTATCAAAGGAGAGATTACTATCTACCTGGGTCCCCAGATCTCTTATTACCTCTTCTGTATTAAGGGGGCTGCCGCCTATGTGGTAATTTGTGGGTGTTTTGTTTTTCCCAAATGGGATGACTATGCATTTTTTGGCATTTAGCTTGAGGCCATGACTTTGACACCAGGTGTCTGTCTCAGTAAGGCCTTTTTGGAGGATGTCCGTGTCAGCCGGAGAGTCAATTATGGCTCCGAGTTTGCAGTCATCGGCAAACTTGGTTAGCCATAGTCCTCCTGTGTTTGCCTGTACTTCTGAGAAATATATGCTGAACAGTAGGGGTCCCAGAACCAATCCTTGCAGGACACCACTTGTGACTGGTTTAGAGTCAGACCTGGAGCCCGCTATTCTTACCATGTGAGTTCTGTCTGTAAGCCAGTTGGCAACCCATCTTGTGATGTAGGGGTTTATGTTCAGGCTGGTGAGTTTTTCTATAATACCCGAGTGTGGAATGGTATCGAACGCCTTGGCGAGATCAAGGTAGACTGTGTGAACCACCTTTCCCTCATCTATGGCCTTGGTAACTGTCTCAAAACAGTCAACCAGGTTTAGTAGGCATGATCTGCCCTTAACAAAGCCGAACTGGGTCGGGTCAAGTGTTTGGAGGTTCCCAATGTCTTTGTTAATGAGTTCCATGATGATGCGCTCCATAGCCTTGCAGACCAGGCTATACATATTTCCAACAGAAAATAGAAGGGGGAGTGGTGGGACTCGAACCGGGAATTCCTCCTCTTTGTGCGAAGGCTCTACCACTATGCTATCGCTATTCTGCTTAATTTGCATATAAGTTTCTTATTATCCTCTTTGGTGTCTAAACTGCTAACTGCAGCTAAGCAATGGGCAAACCCACGCAAACACGTGCAAATACGGGCAGCTATATCGGAAATAATAAAAAAAATAATTTTTTACATTTTATAATTGTACAGGGGTTTAGAATGTGGGGGAGTGTAGTGTTGGGTATGTACACATTTGAGCGGACTCGCTCATGTAAGTAGACATTTCCCGAGTGTCAGACTTGCAGGGGCGTGGATTTTTGGACTGCTCGGCTGTACAACACATCCCCTGCACTCGTGCACGCTCCATGTTAGCCTTAGAGTTGAGGCAGCGCACCCTCATTAATATGCATGGCGCGCTGCCATCTTACTCTTAGACTGGTTCTTCCATGTAAGACTAATCTAGTCTTACACGGAGGATTAGTGAATCCTGGGGGGTGTCTAACTTCTGCTCGCTAAATTGTTAACTTCCAATCAAAAAATCCTGATATTGTGGAAGAAAATGTTAATTTTATTTTAAGGAAGATTGTTATGGCACTAGTAGTAAATTACTGAGAGTCCTTATGCTAGTTAGCATAAATGCACCAACCTTCTCTTGAGCCAGTTTTCTTAAAACTGGACAAGGCCAAATCATACTGCCTGAAGGGAGGGTAACATAAGCTTAGGTGAAATCCAAGGGAATACCTAATGCCACACTCGTAAGTAATTTTGTGCACTGGAAGAAGGAAGGAAGAAAATGCTACACCGCTATATATTCTTCATGCCCGGACATGACTCCTGTCCATCATGGACATCTGTTAAGCAAAGACAAAGGTATTTTTTATTTATTTTTTTTGTAAAGGGTGTAAAGGAGATGGTGGATACAGGTGATTTTTTTTTTAGCTGAAAAGGTAACTATCTTAAGACAATGATTATTGCATGTGGATGATAATTCTTTAAGAAATATAACTTCATCTGGACTGTTGATAAGCACCCACCCATAGTGTTATAGTTACCCAGTAATGATCTTGGTCTAGCACATGTTACAACCATTTGACTACTTGCTAATTTTCTGAGTAGTTCTCTTAGTAATTCTTGCACTTGCAGAGACCAGTGTGTACTGAAATGTCACAGGATGACACATTAGTGTTCCAACACATCTGGGACACTAGCTTTCATAAGTATTTAATAGGGGGGGCTGCAGGTGGATTATATACCTGAGCAATTCCAAATTTAATATGTCTACTAGTCAGACACATGCACATCATCCAGCTTACATCATGATCTGTTTCACTTGGAGAGGCTGCTATAAAGGACCACGGAAACATGTCCTATACTAACAGGATCCCACCACCTCCACATTTCTTCACAAGACATTGACCATATAGGCAGTAGAAGTTTCTGACTAAAGTAAGCAAGTTGCTAATGCATAGATTTTAAACAATATTGTTTCTCAATTATGTATAGTTTATGTACAGCTAACCATATTTCCCATGGTTGAGGTTTACTTTCTGCATTCTGTGTGTTAACAGTGATAATAAGTTTAATGCTTTTGTCAGTACCTGTGTAGATGACAAGTAGGACCTTAGAAAGGGATCACTCACATTCACTGAATGAAGACTATATGTTGGAACATATTACTTTGTTAGTGTATGTATTGCTTGGCGTTTATCTGGATAATAAAGACTGGAGTGAGTAATTTTTAACAGCACCATATTTATGTACTGGCTGAATTTTAACCATGGACTTGCCCTGAGTAAAAACAGCCAATGATCATGATAGAAGGTCCAGAGCCATTTTGACTTTACTGTTTGTGCTGGCTGTTGATGAGCAGTTTGGTCTAAGCCCAAATAAATTCACGAGAATGTTTAAGCTACACAGCAACAGACTGGGAAGTAAAAATACTTATCCAAATTGCTTATACTTGTAATGGAGACATGACTTGTGTTTAGCTTGTAGGATGATAGTATTGATATGATCATCAAATTTACATTCCCAGTCTTGTACAATATGGAGTATTTTAAATGAACCAGTGGCATCTGGAGAATGTCTTACGTTTGAAGAGCATTTGAAGCTGTGAGGAGGTGGTCAGACTGGTATTGTTGGCTGCAAAGAGAATAGTCTTAATTTTGATGATAGTGACATGGAAGCCATTTTCTCTATCCAAGTTTGAATAAGTTTAAAACTAGACTAAGGATGGAAAGATTTTGTTTAGAAGAAAAGAGAAGAAATGTGTAATTATCACCATACTGGATAACACTGACCGAACCACAGGAGAAGAACATGCATACATACATATATACATACATACACACATGTATGTACACTCACTGTTTATAAAACATAGTAAAAATAAGATGCTTGTGCTTGTTGCACTTCCTTAAGAACTGCTCCCTGGTATACTCCCAAGAAGACTGAGAAGGGCCAAGAAATGGTGCTAGCCCATGTTACAGCCTAGGGCCCCACTATCAAGGTGACTAGCAAAGCCATGTAAAGACTGTCAAGACAGATCACAACTGTCAAGCTCTTTAGCAGATTACCATAATATGTGGTGTTAAAGGCCTTAGATAAGCACATAAATAGTGGACTGTTAAGTTTGCCTGCGCTAAGTGTGCTTTAGAAACAGTCAGTAAGAGCAAGTATTACCATTTAATTTCCATGACTTGGCTCATACAGGGAGATGAAGAGAAGGCTGTGATCAGTCAGGTACAGAAGATGTTATGTATGAATGTCTTTGTTTAATATATCATTAAGGAGGTATAAAGACAAATGGGCAACAATTGTTAACAGCTGCAAGAAGGGCTTCCCTTTTGAGATATGGAATTATGTCTGCTTTCAAAGCCTATGATACAGGGATCTATATTGTATGAACAAATGTTCATAATATCGAATGCTCTTAAGAGCAAAAATGCTGGACCTCGAACTCGTTATTGTGGGTGGATATGCTCCCCACACCTCCCGCTAAATATATATACCAACTCCGAGATCTCACTATAGTGAGGAAAGGGCAAATATTCCGACCTTCACTGTACTATGATCCCACAAGAAGCACTTCGAGGTCCAGTATTTTCACTTTTTAGAGCATTTGAAATTATGAACATTCGTTCATATAATATAGACCCAAATACAGGCACTACAGATAAGTAAGTGGTAAGCATAGTAATGAAGTGTACCAAAGCTCTAGCAGTCAGATTCAAGTAGTTAGGTATTAAGTCAGCAGCAAGAAGTTAAAAAGCGTGTGCTTCTTAGAACAAGATTAAGTATGACAGAGAAGCAATTGGAACATTCACTATCAATAATATTTGTGTTGGTTGTACAATGAGCGGTATTAGTAAAGAATTGTCGCCCAAAACAGTTCTAACATGTAACAATAAGCATCAAGGGGATGGGCATCTCATTTGCATAATTCATGGCAAGCTAAGAATAAATAGGTATTGTATTAGTACGGTTCCAATGACACTTTAAGGTGTGAAACATGGCCGTCCTACATACCTCTATATGCTGTTAGGAATATACAGTCTACAGTGACTCCATCTTCAAATGGTTAAACATAGCATGACAATTCACTCACCCTTATAATCCACATCTACTCACAAGTGCAGATTGACAGATGGGCAGCCTGACAGATGGACAGACTGACAGATGGGCAGACTGAGGTGGTACTATAGATCTTCTGTATCCAAGGCTGAAGTTTTGCTGTCCAAGCCATGGTCTAGACATTCAGTAAGTGTGTCTGGGCTGAAATCGTCAGCAGCGTAAAAGCAGGAGATAGTCAGGACTGCAGCTACAACATGGTGCATTGCAGGGCAACAGATATGATCAGTATTGCCACCTACCCAGCAGAAGGCTGGCAGCTGGGACAGAGGGCAACTGGTGATCAGCCATTGACTGAGCCACCTCTTGTATAGATAGATGAGTTTCTGGCCTCAAGTTAAAGCAGTACCACTTCCATGGAGTCCCATAGTGCAGCAGTGAATGTTGAGGCAGAGCCTGAGAGGCTCCAGGGAGTTTCAACTATAGATATCCCAGGTATGTAGTCCTACTCCATAATATCAATAGCTGCAACAGTTCCTTAACCCATACTCAGTATAATGTTCACTAAATCTGTCTAGTTTATGGTATACAGGTACAGCAATAATATAAGTGTCATGCCCATCTACACAAGGTATAGCCAAGGGTATTAGTTTTTATCATATGTTTATAGTTGTAAAAATGTCTCATGTGTAGTTGTGGTGCTGGATCATACTTACACTAGATATTTATTACTTTAGTGTATTCACTGGTGGTTCTTTATCCGGTAAAAGCACTGTGGAACTGTTCCCCTGCTTCCCCTCCTCATCTGAAGTTGGGAGGATCTGTAGTCTTTGATAAGGATAGAGGCAATGAGCTGTCTCAGTCAGGAGGTACAGGGGGTATGATTGACACTTGAAGTGTGACCACTGCATCCATTACACAAACCATGGAGACAGTCTCTCTGCCTGCAGATGCCCAAGATACATAAACATCTGAGAGAGGGCAGGTTGATATGGACACTTCTGGCCTCCAGTAGACAGATGTCTGAATCTGGCCTTGCAGTGATGGGTAGGGAGGTCCATATAGGGGGTTGGTAATGGTGCTTTCAAGAGATATGGTTACTGCCCTCAACTTCATTGGCCAGCAACCAACATATGTGCAGGGCCATTATGAAGTAAAGGCCAGTTCTGCTACAGCTATGGCAGAGATAATGTAGGTGATCCATGCTGACTTACACAAGTGCATGTCCAGTATGTGTGATTCCTTGGATAAGATGAATCACATGTATATTCCCAATACCAACATACATATCTGCCATAGTTACTTACTTTAACAAGTAAATAACTCTTTCTCTACTGGCCTTGAGTGAATTGTGTAATCTCAGTACCCAATAGTCTCAGTCAGAGGCATAGTTAAAATGGGGCAAAAGGAGGTAGCCACCCTGGGTCAGGTGCAAAGAGTTAAGGGGCATGACTGAAAGATATCAATCAGCCATTAATGCATTACCAGCATTCCTAGCATTCAGAAATGGATGTCAAGATTCCATTTACAGTCACGGCTGAAGCACCTTATTATGTGAGGTATAAACTGCAGAAATTGTTACATATGCAGCAAGTGGTTTGCTACAGTTTAAAGAGATAAGAAGAGCTGCTTTCATGGAATACGATTTTGAGTACCTTTTTTTTTTTTTTTTTTGTGCTCAAGAAGAAGATGATGTTTTGGACCATAATCTGTCCTATATAAAATTAATGTTAAATTATGCAGTGTTCCTTATTTCTGTTGACATAGTGCTGATTTTCATGTGTGCAGAATGAAGTATATAGGATGCATCAGTTAATCCGCTATAGGAATTAAAGAAATATAAAGAAGAAAGAATGCTGGCTACAAAACTCCTGTCCAGGTGAGTCAGATATGTAAGAAGCAGAGAGACAACAAGGCCAGATCTGCTAAAGCAGCCTGTTCCATAAAACTTGCACACAATGTTTGGATTCCCATCATCATTTCACTTTTGGATTGGAGTACTTTTTTCTCTCCTGTTTTGCAAGATGGGACTCTTCATCATACCACCGTAAGTTTCACATCTGAGAGGATTTGAATAAGACTGATGGCGACCGACTTGCAAAAGGCGCAAGTACATGAGATATCTCATTAATGTCACTTTACCACATAACAATCCCTCATTTAAAGTCTCTCTGAAAACATACATATTACCACATTATTAAGCCCACTTTTTATTCTAGATCTTATCCCGTCTATAATCTAAAATATCAATGATAAAACGGTCCTATCCTTGTCTGACACCTTTCCTAATTTAAAAATAAATACTTCATCAGTGTTGTCTGTACTTTCATTTTTTTAATTTACTTTCACTCTAGCATTGTTATGATGCAATTCTATAATAATGCTGTATTTAGCAGAGATATAGAGCTGTAAGTATTTGGATCCTTCCTGAATCCTTTCTTTACCATAATCTTCCAAAGCTTCCTCCTGTCTATATCTAACAATAAAGCGTATGCCTTCTGCTTCCTAAATAAAATATATTTTCGATCATATGTTGTTTTCTGTAGCAGTACATTGGTGGCCCCAATTCCATTATTATTATTGTTATCATTATTACTACTACTGTTACTACTGTTACTATTATTACTATTATTGTTACTGTACATATCCACAAAATCTAATTGCAGAAAATTTTTATTTAACTTGCTGTTAACACAACCAAGTTGAATACGTTGATACTTGTTTGAGGACTGAAGGCAAACTAAATGATATCACACTAGCATCTGATCTTAGAGTAAAATCATGTATATGAAGAAAATCATGCATATGACGTAAAACACAGACTGCTTGCATGTGTGTCATCCTCTCTTAAAATAAAGAGTCTCCTCACCAAATAAAGTTACTTCTGTGAAACCACATCAGAAACATAATGACTTCACCTTGCTCCATTGTACAATAATGTCATGGGAGACGTTATCTATGATTTTCCATACATACGAAACTCAGTATGGGTAAAGAAAAATCAATCTATTCTTTCTAAAGTATCATAATATATTCCATTATTGCATCAGTATTACACCTCAGAGAGTTAGTGTCAAAGTGTAGCATATTACTTTGGATTTATTTTTATGCTACAAAAAAAAACATTGTGACTACTAACAATGTAAAAAAATAACACTGAGGTTACAGTAATACTAATGTTTTAGAAATAGTATTTTGGTAGGTGGGTTTTTGTCCATGACAATTCAGAACTATAAATCCTACAGCTATAAAAATTAGATTATGAGCATCATAACACACTGTCAAAATTTCTACAATTCCATTAAAACATTTTTATAGGGGGAGCTCTAGCTTCCTATATCTTCAATATGGGTGGCTGCAGAGTAAGGGAAATATTCTGATATACCACAGTCTCAGACATATTCCTGCTTCTCTCACCTTCAGTCTTGTCATTCTGAAGATTGTAGTTTTTGTCCATAAGATTTCAACAGGATCCCTTACTTCACTGTGCCTCTACCCCCGACACAACTCAAAATGTACTAAATTACTAACTTTAAGGCTCCTTGACTTTGGTCTACGAGAATATTCCTTTATCCTCAAGGTTTGTCAGACTCTATGTAATCTTATGGACTCTCCTAGCTATTGCAAGGAAGAACATTACATCAAACTGGAAATCCAAAGCTTCTCCAACTTTTAAGCAATTCATGAATATGGTGTCAGCAGTATCGCAATTGGAAATGAACCTTAAAGGAAGAACTGAAAGAACTACATCATTATACGTAGCATGGCAAAAAGTAACTGAAATACTGGAGAATAATGACTGCAGCAGATTATAATCAGGAAACAATTGTATAGAAAGTCAATTATATGTCAACAATAGACACCCTTGTAAATACTTTATTTTGGTTTTAATGTTTGATATCTGTTTAGAGGTTTTAGCCTACCTTTTTAAATAATTTGTAAATACTTCATTGTCATAAATAACCTGCATTCATGTTTTCTTGTTTTTGGAAATGAATAAAAATATTAAAAAAAAAAAAAAAAAAAAAAAAAAGGTTTGTCAGACTCAAAGTTAATTTTGTGCAAGTTTCACTGTTAGTGTGCATTGAACTTGTTTCCATAACAATATAATACACAATTAAGGTACCTCTGAGACAGTACAAGGTCCTTATTGTTTTCAATACCCAGCTAACACTATGTCTTTACAGAGAGTGCAGGTAGGCCTCCTGTGGATGCAATTAGTAGTACATAGTTGTATCAGCTTGTGTACTGTAGATTCTGTTTTCTCTTGGTACACCAGATATCATGTCTGCTGTCAAACATCAAGTTATAAGATGCCATGAGAAGAAATATACAATTTGGAGAAAAAATTCAAAGGGAGAATAACATGCAAAGAATGTATAGTCATCACCAGAAAGTTCTTTTCAACCAGTACCCTTATATTTCACATATTCATGTTCTTTAAGATACTTTTAAGATTTTGTGGTGTGAAAAGACAAGGCTCCGCCCCATCTATCAGTCTTTCCATGGCACGTCTGACATCATGGATGTCAGTTTATCTGATTCGCTGAACATATGAGCTCAGATTTTACAATGATTGTGTTTTCCCTCTTGGACACTATGTCATTTGTCATGGTTATGTTTTCCATCTGCATAATCTTAGACGTAAGTGATTCTTTTACCCACACTGTTCCATACTCTCAGCCTTTTGCAACACAGAATTAATACTGCATTATACAAGTCTTATTTTTCAACTGCTGGAAAATCCATTTAAGTGGCTACACACATTTAATTTTACTAACAGCCATTCCTGTGTTCATTTGTACAACTGCAAATCTATCTACAACCTTATTTTACTATTCTCCATCTGCATTCTGTAGAGGCTGAGATCCACAGTCCTATAGATGCACCAGTGACCTTGCCAAATATTCCATAGTCAGCAAAACCACCATACAATAGGTTTCTTGAAAAGGGGCCAGAAACTTGAGCAAGCTTTGTATTTTATAAAGTAAAACTAATGTATATATTCCTTCTCACAATGAGGTAAGGGTCACCCATAGGTAAACCACCTAGAGTCATAAAAGTGAAAAGCTAAGATTAGCTCTCATTTGAGACATGAATCCATAAGCTCAAGCACTTTGTGCTGCTGTCACTTTCACTAGTCCAGTAAGAGCCTCTGGTCAAATAGGTCTTGAGTCTTCCTTTAAAAGCTTAATCCTGTGAGTCCAACAGGTCCTAAACAGAGGGCTTTTTCTGTAGTTGTATGTGCATGCTTGTAATTTGACCGTAATCCCCATGCTGACAGTTTCCTAGCTGAAAATATAAAGCTCCTTAATAGAAAACTCAACACTATCTGTTCAGAGGTAAAACAAGTAGCTTTGCTGGAATTTCAGGCAGCCTATCTATTTGTAGAGTTAGAAGCTTTTTTTTTAAGAACAAGGTCCTCTTCCATGAATATATGACTGTCGGGTGAACACTATATGAAGTGTTAGTTGATAGAGCATCTCTCTATTGAAGGAGGGTCTCAACACAGGTGTGGGCTGTGGCAAACAACCAATGATGCTTATTTCCCATCAGGCTGAAGTGGTGACAAGCCAAAGTCAAGACTGCCTATGTGAAAGTTGGTAATAACTTAACTGTAGAACCAAAGGCAATGAATGAGGTGATACGAAATGTTTATGCCTGCCTATATGCACCTACCTTTTCAGATAATGCTGCATTATCCTGAGTTGTGCGATTTATAGAGTACTTGCAGCTGTCTAAGCTGTTTTATTTTATTTTATTTTACATTTGTTTCCTGGGGTGATACACAGATTGCAAATGACCAATTACAAGTAGTACCATGGTAAAATAATTTACACAGAAAAAAAGAGAACAAAGAGGCAGTATGGTGAACGTATCAAATACAGAAGAGAAAGTAACAATATATATATCAAAAACAGTACAGTAGCAAATAATAGAAATAGCCACAATTATGAAGGGAATGCACATTTACAATTCACTTTATTATATTTTAGTTTTACATCATGGTGGAAATGCTGTGGGGTAATGATAGTCGGGCCAGGGGATGGTGGGAGAGTTAGAATGTGTTAGTAGTTGAGAGACAGTAATGCTAGAGGTTGAGGCCCTTATGTGATGTAGTTGGCTGTGTGGTAAGTACAGTTTGATTGGTGTGGAGGAATTTTTAAATTCAGCTCTGAAACTGGAGAAGGGGGACAGCAGCTCCTTTAGGTGGTTGGGTAGGGATCCCCATATTTTAGGAGCAAGGATGAAGAAAAAGTGCTCAGAGCAACATAGATTGTTTAGGGGAGGTTGCTTGGGAGAAACATCTGAGGTTGTGGTATGTTTGTTTAGTATAAAGTTTGGCAGCTAGTGATGGGAAAGAATTAGGTTGGAGAAGTTTGAAGATGGAGCAAACTAGTAGCAGTTCCTCTATGTGCTGCACTTTGAACCATTTGGGTTTTTGAGGCTGAGGAAGTGGTGCAATTAGAGGGTGAGTTACTGATGGGGCACTCCCAATGAAAGAAGTGTGGGCTGACACAAGGAAGAGACTAATTTAACTATGATGAATCTGTTAGACAAGAAGTCTTGGAACTTGGTAAAGGATGTGTTACCAATGCCAATGTTCTGAAATGAAAGATGGAGGGAGTTGTGTTGGGGCACTCCCAATCACTAGCTGCCAAACTTTATACTAAACAAACATGCTTAACATACAAAGCCATGTTAAACCTAGAGCTGTTGGACATGCTACACTTAAAGAAATCCCAATCCCTCAGAGACACATACTCCAGGGATCTAAACCTTGTCATTACAATGAACAAAACATGCTGGAGGAATAGGTTCCTGACCCAGAGACTCCCCAGACTCTGGAACAGACTGCCCATACATGTCAAGCAGAGCGCCTCTTTGGCTCTCTTCAAAAGGAACCTTGATGATTGGATGGGAGATAGGAAATTCACCCTGGGGATCATGTCAGTCACCCTGCTAGACAGGGATCCAGGGAAGTAAATACTGTGGGAAGAAATAGCCAGGGAATTGTTATGGCTACGCTTGTATAGGCCCTAGGGCTGATAACCTAGTACCAACCTATGAACCTATGAACCTATAAAGTCAAAGGCTTTTGTGAGGTCAACAAATATCAAGTTACCTATGTCCATGTGACAAAGTGATGTCATTGTACTACACCCTGTCCATAATCCATGCTGTTTAGGGTAAGGAGAAGTTATTGTTTAATGTAGCTTGAGAGTTGGATATAAATAGATTTTTTCTAGCACCTTGCCAAGGGCTGGTAGCATGGAAATATAACAAAAGTGTGAGGTGTTTTGAGGTTTAGGTTTTTTGACAGGGGGGGGTTAAAGTGTGCTATTTTCCAGATGTTTGGCATTGAATTTTCCATCAGAAAAAGTTTAAAGATATCATGAAGAGGCTGGATTAGAAATTCCCCTGCAGTGGTAGATAATCCAGGGAAAAGATGTGGTCTGAACCTGAGGAGAATCTGTGGACATGTCTTCAAGTAAAAGTGATTTTTTTTAAGTAGAAAGAGGAGTGATGCAAAGGGGCTAGGAGAGAGAAGACAGGTAGACAAGATGCTGCTGATAATTTGTCATGTGTCTAAATTCTGTGACAAGATTCAGAGCACATGAATAGTCCTTGATTAGTCTGGATTAGGTTTAGAGAAGATTTGTTATCAGAAAATTTGCATCCAGTGAGCAGATTGACCTCACACCAGAAGATATGGGTATATTTAAAAGAGAAAGTTGTTTAGTTTTGAGACTGATTACTTTGGCCTGCATGTGGATTATTTATACAAGTTCTGCAGTTTCATAAAGGTAGCATGGTTGTCGGGGGTTGTATTGTTTTTCCATGAATGCCAAGTTCCATCCCTTAGCTTGAGAAAAGATTTAAGCTGTTTGGTGAACCATGATGTTTTTTTTCTTGACTAAAAAGGTGCTTCACCATGGGGAAGAATTTGTCCTGGAGTTTAAGAAATATTTGCATTAGGGTCACAGCTGCAGTTTTAGTGCCTGGGATGTTCTGTATGATAAACCAGTTAAAGGTTGTCAGATGTTTTTTCAAGTGGGTGATATTTTCTGTGGCTTGGAGTCTGAAAGAAACCAGTTTGGGTGGAGATTTTAGAGACAGATTGCTGATTTGAAGGGTGACTGATAATAATGTCATGTAATTCACACAGCTAGAACATTTAACTGTCAATGCAATAGCTCAAATTTGTTGCCAATGCATTTTGCATTAATGAGGACACAGGAGATATGGGAGTTGGTGAAGTTTGTGGATGGAGTGAGTGCTGGTAAGGTCCAATGTTAGTTTCAGTGCTGGCTCTGATAAGGACTATTAGAACGGTTAAGAGTAAATTTGTATAGATGTTTAGGAATTTTGATGTAGGCATTAAAAGTAGATGTCATTTTGAAAAATTTCACTACTGAGCAATGGGTGACAAAAGTATATTTATACTTTAGATTTAGTTAGAAGATAGGGCACCACAACAAATGTTTTGATATACATGGTTTGTTTCTCCCTATACTAAAACTTTGAGTTGTAACAATGTCAACATTTCTTTAACTCTAACACCACTTGAGATTCAGAAATTAGTGACAAGGTACAAAATGTAGCCATTTATTTAACAATTAAATGTCAGAAGACTTCATTACCAAATCTGAAATATTTCCACAGAGGTTGTGTACCTCAAGGGAAGAAGACATCTTTAAGCATTCGTGAGTTTCAGAACTGTCTCTGTTATGTTTGTGGTGTTTTCTCCCACCTATTTTTCTTTTATTTTTTTTTTTCTGTATAAAGTGGATCCACTAGGAGGCTGTCTCAAAGAGATGATATGCTTATAGGCATTTACTTCCTCATTAAAGTCAACATCAGTCTCATATTTCACTGTTCTTTCCTTTGTATGTCACAAGTCTGACAGCAAAGAATGAGAAGCTCTTAGCCTGGAACTTGGATAAGTTCCAGTTTGTGTTTCCCTCTAAGGCCATGGGTGAAACCTTATGAATCATTACAAAAGCATACCTCTTGTCAGACTAACGTTACTGCTTCATAATGTCATGTAATTCACACAGCTAGAACATTTAACTGTCAATGCAATAGCTCACTGTTCCATGTACAATATTAATTTTCTAATGTATGTATACTGACAGACGTAACTGTGCTGTCTACTATGTGTTTCTTATTCTTTGACATCTTGCTACCCCCCACAACCTCTGCAGTAAATTGGATTCAGTTAAGTTGAGTATTCACAGATAACAAAACAAAGCATACTTTTATTAAAAATCTCATCAGGCTAGTTTGTCTTTGAAAAGGGCAGATCCTGTCTGATGAATCTAATCAACTTCCTTGAAAGGCTAACTCAAGCTGTTGACAATGCTCATGCTGTCCACGTGTAATATCACCATGGTGACATAGTCAGTAAACTTTATACATTACAAATAGATCCTGTGTGGTAATATGGACAGCCAGTTACATACATTCATACAAATATTTCTGTATGGGCAGTAATGCCCTTCTAACCTGCCAATATACCAAAATAGTCATTTCCATAATAACTGTCCAGGTTGTTTTTAAAATATCTAAAATAGTACTTGTTTAAATATAATTTGGCAATCTACTCCATGCATCAGCTATTATTTCAGAGAACCAGTTAGTACAGCTCTCATTCCTATAAAATGTTATACATAGGCTGTCTGATGATTTTCTACTACTTTTTGATAACCCTACCCTAAATATCCCAAAAGGTAGTTGTCTCTAAATGCCCTATAAACCTGACTGAAGTCTCCTCTTAAATATCTATAGAAGACACTGTACAAGTTCAGATATTTTAATCTTTCTTAGTATATTTCCACTGTACCCTTGCTAATTTACTCACGCTTGCTTTCCTCATAAAATGTCTGTATTATTAATCCATATTCTAGTTTGGGTCTAATGTAACTTACAAGAAATGAATTCATTATTTCTCACTTCCTAAACTTTATAAATCTTTTATACAACCTATAGTTCTATAATTATCATTAACCAGTTGGTTGATATGAATGGAAAAATGACCCATGGATCTACATCTATACCCACGTCCTTAAATGAACATATCATTTCAATCACTGTGTGCTGTATTAAATATTGACCTTTCAAACTATGTCTCCCAAATTGTATAACCTTAGTTTTTTTATGTATTTATCAACATATTATTATCCTGTGCCCAAATGGTCAGTTTCATCAAGTTCTTTTGCAAACATGCCTTACTGGTAATACATGCAGGACTGGTGATAGCATTTTGGGGGTCCCCAGCAAGTCTCAAGTTCGGAACCCTACCCAGGAGAATATAAAGTGTGATCACATTGCCATCACATCCCTTTCACTGTCAAGCACACTCAGCACTGTTTAACAATCACTGTATAGTGTTACTACATTCAGACCAATAAAAAACTTGAAATGTCAGAGTACACACACTGACTGACATTTAGTATCAATGTTGCATTATGACAAGTCCCTGTACCACAGAAAGGTAACCACACACAGAGGTACATGAACACACTGACAGGCATTTAGTACCAATGTTATATTACGACAAGCCCCTGCACCCATCAAGGTAGCCACGCACAGAGGTACACGCACACACTGACTGGCATTTAGTACCAATTTTACATTATGAAAAGCCCCTGTACCGCATCAAGGTAGCCAGTCCCACAGAGGTACACAAAGACATTGTGCAACATTCTAACAGCCCCTACCAACCTCCTAACCTCTTAGCATAATTCCAAAGCTGAAAATAACTGCCGACCAAAGGTGTAACATCAGGGATAGTTACAAACTTTAATAACTCAAAATTTCTCTGCTTAACAGGATCCCAATGAAGGCAGTCCCATACAAAGCCCGTAATAATTGCAAAGCACAAACTGTTCAGTCAGCAACCGTGTAAATAAAAAAACAGTTTATTAGAACCAGTTTACAAAATAAAGTTAAAATTAAATAAAATTTAAATTTATTTTATTTTGTAAACTGGTTCTAATAAACTGTTTTTTTATTTACACGGTCGCTGACTGAACAGTTTGTGCTTTGCAATTACTACGGACTGTGTGTGGGACTGCCTTCATTGGGATCTTGTTAAGCAGAGAAATTTTGAGTTATTAGTGCTTGTTTTTCGTTCTCTGTTTATCCATTGCTTTGGTGTTAATAGTTACAAACTTTGCTATGATAAACTTAGAAAATTATTAGAATAACAGGATTTGCATTAACATTCATTAAAATAATCAGTACATTCTGCAGAATTCTCACAGCCCCGCCCCTCAAAAAAAGTCTCAGCACAATTCTAGATGAGGTAAAAACAAAATAAAAAAACATGACTGGGACGTAACATTAGAGCTTTAAAACAATGTGCTTATGAACTAATAAAGATGGTAGAATAACAGATCCATCTTAAGAACCTCAAGTCAGACAGATGAGCTTGTTCAAATGGAGCAAGTGCTGGCTTCTGTAGCACAAAATTAAGGTCCCTAGGAGGAGCCACTGGTTTTCTTGGAGGTCTCTTATGCAAAACCACTTTAAAAATGTGCTGACATGGGAATGCCTTGAAAAAGGGGGGATCCATGGGCAGACATGCTGAAATGCCAAACAAATGAGCCTTGACAGAGGAGTAAGACAGGGAAATATCAAAGCAACTCACACAAATATTGTAAAACAAGTGAAACTCTACTCTGAATGGCTTAAAGTTATGTTTTAGCACCAACTAGAAAACATTTTCCATTTGCTAATATATGATTTTCTAGTAGAGGGCTTTCTTGCCTCCATTAGTACCTCCTGCACATTCTCAGTAAACAAGTTTATAATTGCCCCTAACCAATTCCAAAAGAAGGGATAAACACTTCTCTGGGCCAGAAGGGAATCACCACAATGATCCTAGGGGATTCCTTCTGAATCTTCGGAATTACCTTGGATATCAGAAAGGGTAGATGAGCATACATGAATATTCCTGTCCAACGAAAAGAAAAGGCATCTGTCTTCCAGGCCTTCTTGCATGAAGTCTTGGAGCAGAATTTTGCCAGCTGATTGTTCATTGAGAAGGCAAAAAGTCCTGCTTGAGGAACTCCCCACAGATGGATCAGATCTTTAAAGACCCCCAGCCTAGTTTCCATTCATGAAGGTCTGCTTTTGTCCTGCCCAGCTTGTCTGCTACAAATGTTTGCTTTGACAGAATGTAGGAAGTAGAGTGAGATTCTGCTGTGATATTGTCTGTAACAACCTGAAGTGGTGTTAGGGACCAAAGGTGATTTACAGAGTTGAGTGCCTTGATAAGAGTAAAACTTCTCCTGTACATTTATGTGGTTGTGTCTGTCTTTGTTGTCATCCTTTACATTTATGTGTTTGTATCTTCTGTTTGTTGTCCCAGATACATTGCACGTTTATTCACCTAGCAAAATGCAAGGTAACTGTGGTGAATGACTGTTTTGAAGCAGGAGGGAGAGAGAGAGACCTGGATTCAGGGTACTTGATTTCTTCACTAAGTGATTTCTCTTCTTACACATACCAGAACTGGAATCTGAAAAGATAACAGTGGTTGGTGCTGGGACCAAAGTGACTTCAGATACCATAGTATCTTTGTATACATAAAAAATTTCCACAAAAAGCTGAACATCTGTTTATTCCAAACTACAGGTAAACACTTTTTCAGTCTCTTCCACTTCTTCAGACCAAAGATACTTAGCAAACCAAGGTACAATATTTGAATATACTAACAACCAATGAAATCACACAATTAAAAACAATAAAATCAATGAGTTAATGGTCGACTCTTCAATGCTGGTTTGAAAGGAATACACTCATTCAAATCAGGCTCACAGTTAGCTCTAAAATCTATTATCCACCTCAATTAATTAAATTCAGTTTTATTAGTAAGATCCTCTTCTCTAATATTCTATTGTAGCAGACTCAATACTAAAAACTTAAATGAATGTTCAGTTCCATTTTCAATTACATGTTTCACTCGGACACTAGTTGTTTTTTTATCCCTAATATCATTATAGTGCTCCATTACTCTCTCTTTAAGTGTAGTGTTAGTCTTCCTTCTGTAGAACCTAGTGCAGTGCCTGCATTGTGCTAAGCAAACCAAATTTTTAGATTTGCAGTCTGCAGAAAATTTAAAAAGATACACTTCTGTGTTCTCGGATGTTCAATATAAAGTGTGCTCCGTATAGATCTACATACTTTATATCCATGACAAGGAAAAGTACCAGTACCTTGACTTTCTGATTTAACCCTCTCCTGAGGTAAATACCCTTTGTAACACAGGTGCTGCTGCAGGGATTTATTATTCCTGAAAACAAATTTAGGTGTCATACATAGTCTATCTCTAAGACCAGCATATGTGATAAGGACAGGCCAATTCCTTCTAACTACATCATGGATCAGATTACTGTCACTGGAAAAGGTAAATGATATTCTGGATATACTATTGAAACAAGTAGTTTGACTACATTGAACTGTATCTTCATGGGCTGAAGAATAAGGTTTTGCCATGGTCTATCTATGACAGCGTACATCCTCAATTATAGTATTGATCTCAGATAGAGAGTAGCCTCTCTCAACAAAGTCATGTCTGAGGGACTCTAAAGCACTATCTAACATTTCATCACTGTCATGTAACCTCATAATTCTGATAACCTGGCCCCTCAGAACATTCTTAGGTACATGTCTAGGGTGCATGCTAGTTTTATGTAACAAATTATTCTTTTTGCAGGATTTCTTATAAACACTAGTATTTAATTGACCTAACATACCCCTACTTACTGTTATGTCCAAGAAATCGATACTATCATAGGAACTGTGTACGCTAAATCTCAGAAAGGTAACAAACTCCATCAAGTCCTGATACGTTCCCTCCCATACAAGGAATACGTCATCCACAAAACGTTTATATCAAACATGTGCAACAAACATCTCACTCACAAAAACCTCCTCCATCTCCCAATATGCTAGTACTACATTGGCATAGGAGTTATCACAGGCTGTACCCATGGCAACCCCAATTTTCTGAAGGTAGTAACTACCCTCAAAGATAAAAAGATTATTCTCTAAAATAAGTTCTAGTAAAGAACAGATCAGCATCACTTTATTGCTTGAGAAATTTGTCTTGGTAGTCAAAAAAGATCGAACACTTTCTATACCTAAACCATTAGGAATCACAGTAAAAAGTGATTGAGCATCCAACGTAACAAAAAACATCCCTGGTGCAAAACAAATCCCTCTTGACCAAACATAAAGATCATTAAGAAAATGTTTTGTATTCTTCAAAACCATGTCAGTAGTGTCAAGTGTAGGTCTAAGGTGTTTTTCTACATGGATCAAAAGTGGCTCAGTGAGCCAAGTTCGACCAGATGCTATTTGACGCATTGGTGGATCAGTGGCATTCTTATGTACCTTTGGAAAGCCATAGATAATTGGAAAAACAGGAAATTCTATAGAAAAATAATTAAACAAATCTAAACTAATAAGATTAGTAATATGCATAGCAAACAAGTAAAAGTTAACCCTTTTAATGAGTCCATTCACATGAAACTTACATAGAGGCATATAGGTATCAGTGTCATTTAACATAAACAGCATCTTGTTAATATATGATGCTTTGTCCATGACTACTTCCCTCTGCCTTTGTCCGCCAGACATATTTCCAAATGTGGAGCCTTAACAAGTTGTATTAAGGCTTCATGTTATCAGGTGTAAGGTTATAAAAGGACACATTGTGATTGTCTTTTAAAACATTCCTGATGTTTCCTCACATAAATTTACAAAAGCCTCCAAAGCAGGATTTAATGTTGGAGAGAAAGTACTAGGTAAAACTATATTCAGCATTATCTGTGTGTAGAAGTTTAAGCATTACATTTCTGGCATATAATCTCAAATCAAGCAAAACACTAGTAATGTCTGCCCTTTTCGATGGTACAAAAAAAACACCTTACTGAGTAAACTAATTTGTCCTTCAGTTAAATCAAAGGATAAAATGTTAAAAACTAATTAATCCTGCTATGGGTTCTTGTTTCTATTGTTGCTACTGTACCCTTGTTGGCATTTTCTGCTTGTCCCCTTCTTTTTCTGCCCCTCGACCGCCCCTTTCTCATCTCCTTGTTGATAGGAAGTGGTTCCACCAGAAAAAGTGTCTTCTCTGAGCTTGTATTAGCTGAAAAAGATTCTTCTAAAGCACAAAGTATATTGGGTATAATTTCATTGAAACTGGCTGTGTTTGAAATATGTGCTGCATTTCTATCAGCAGTGTGAGGCTGTCAGCCCAGCTAGCTGTAATTTTGTAAATAATTCTATGTCAACTCATTTGTGAATATTAATATGATCCATAGCCTTGCCTTACAAATGTAAAAGAACAATATGTTATGTGGATATTAAACTACTAGTGCAGAGGTGTGTGTTTGGCTGTATGTTATGTACTGAGCTTCAAGAATGTGACCACAGCATACCCTACTGGAAAAGAACAGAAATGTATATGGACCATGTGCCTGTGCAAATGTTTGTTTTCATGGCAGAAGCTGGAACATACAGAGTTAACTTGCAAAACCTCAAGAAAATAAGTGGAAATTATTTTACAATTCTGTCATCTCTGTGTCAGCTCAGAGCAAGCACAATGTCTACAGCTAGAAGTTCTTTCTATTGTCTGGAAACATAAATAATTACAGGTTTCAAATGTAAATGTGTTTAACTGTTTTATGATTTCCAGTTCTAGGCAAACGTCTGAGAGATACGTATTTTTCACAGAGAAATGTTAAATTATGTTGGTATCTGTTAGCCTGGGAACTGAAGGCAAGTTACAAATAGTGATATCATCCAGTTGACCCAGCTGTAATTTGCTGTTATTAATTTAAGAACTATCTCTCAGAGAAAGTCTGTGCATTTTGTGTTTGGGTTTTGAACCTGGCAAGAACATCCACACATCGCATTTGCCTTGCTAATAGCAAGTACTAGATTACCGTAACCTCTCTTAGAGAGAGATAAGAATATAGGGGTCTATATTACCAAATCAAACATTCAAGTTTTTGAATACCTAAACATCGAACTGGTAATATTGAAAGCCAAAAAACGCAAACGGCCACTTTCATGCAGGGAAAGAATTCCCTTGGCCATAAAAAAAACTTTTAAACCCAAATAAAGTCGGGGGCTTTGCCCCCACCAACCCCGCTAACTAAGTATACCAACTCCGAGATCACTCTACATTGGACAAAAGGGCAAAATCTGCATAACATCCAAGGGAATTCTTTCCCTGTATGAAAATGGGCATTCGTGGTTTTTGGCTTTCAATATTACCAGTTCGATGTTTAGGTATTTTAAAAACTAAACGTTCAATGTGGTAATATAGCCACAAATATAGTAAGATTAGTTTAGATGTTTTTTGTATTTATGTGAGACTGTCCTGCAATGTTTTAAAATATTTCCTGTGATTCTGAACTCTGTTGTCACTGTATTGAGTTATTGAGTATTGTCTTGTTTTTTATTATTTATTATAAAATATATTTAAAGTTTTTAATTATTGCTGGTTTGTTTTGAGATATTTAAGCTCTTATAGCACTTGCATATGTATTTGGTGACACTGTATAGGCCACTCTAATAGCCTTGCTGTTGGTCACATTTACCATTTGGATAATAGTACATTACACAGTAGAAATGGTCATTCTTTGGTAAGGGCCTTATAGTAGCTGATAAGTAAGGGTGGTTGGTGGCAGTGATAACTACCTTGTAATCTGGGCAGAAGGGGGAATAGCTAGTAAACCTGTGCCAGCCTTCCCCAGGAGTATGTGAGTTTGTATATAAATCAAATCCCAAAGTGTGTGTGTGTCAGCTACTTGTGCAGGGACACAAAGCACTGGTGGGACAGAGGGGCTGAGTTCTGAACTCTATAGCTGTGCCAGTGGAGAGTCTTATTGGGGATCTGGAGAAAGAGGGAGAAACCAGTCCCAGACTGACTGTTATCTCTGTGCGGTCTTAAGGGAAATTGTACCTTACTGGGGGTGTACTTGTCATCCACCCAATGTGCACATCCCTCACTGGTGTTAGTGGTGAGGACTGAGGTTCCTTGATTACTGGGCCAGTGCAGGGGCATCACAAGCAGCATTAGCATCCTGGCTCGAAACCTTGCTCATAACCGATCTTCCACCAGTAGCACTAGGTAAAGCATGCTCCAAATCAGTTGAAGTGCCAGGAACTGCTCCAATAGTGGAAGTGCCAGCTGCTTCTCTCATTAGTACAGGCAATAGTCCATCAGTGTTGGAACCTTCAATAGTACGATTATCTGTGTTGAGGGCCATGCATTCAACTAAAACAGGATTCCTGTGATGACAATCTAAAGGCTGATTCTGTTCAACTGAAACACCAGCTCCATTAATTCAAGGGGGTGTAGTCCGGGGCCAAGAAAAAACAGGACTCGACTAAAATAAATTAGATCAATCTCCAGTTTTTTCCTCTTCTCATTCTTTAATTTAAGTTCATAACTAAGCACAGCATTCCAACCCAATCCACGTGCATTTTATAGGCTGCCCAAGGTACAATATTTAAATATACAAACAACCAATCAAATCACACAATTAAAAACAATAAAATCAATGCATTAATGGTCTACTCTTCAATGCTGGTTTAAAGGAATACACTCATTCAAACCAGGCTCACAGTTAGCTCTAAAATCTATTATCCACCTGAATTCATTAAATTCAGTTTTATTAGTAAGATCCCCTTCTCTAATATTTTATTGTAGCAGACAATACTAAAAACTTAAATGAATGTTCAGTTTCATTTTCAATTGCATGTTTTGCTAGCACACTAGTTGTTTTTTATTCCTAATATCATTACAGTGTTCCATTATTCTCTCTTTAAGTGTACGGTTAGTCTTCCTTCTGTAAAACCCAGTGCAGTGCCTGCATTGTGATAGGTAAACCAAATATTTACATTTGCAGTCTGCCGAAAAATTAAAATATGCTTCTGTGTTCTCAGATGTTCAATATAAAGTGTGCTCCATATAGAGCTACATACTATACATCCATGACAAGGAAAAGTACCTTGCCTTTCTGATTTAACCCTATCCTGAGGTAAATGCCCTTTGTAACACAGGTGCTGCTTCAGGGATTTATTGTTATTACTATTCCTGAAAACAAATTTAGGTGTCATACCTAGTCTATCTCTAAGCTCAGCATCTGTCATAAAGACAGGCCAATTCCTTCTAACTACATCACCGATCAGATTAATGTCACTGGAAAAGGTAAATGATATTCTGGGTGTATTATTAAAACAAGTAGTTCGACTACATTGAACTGTATCTTCATGGGCTGAAAAATAAGGTTTTGCCATGATCTGTCAATGACAACATACATCCTCAATTGTAGTATTGATCTCAGGGGTCTATATTATAACATCGAAGCCTTACAACTTCAAATGTTATAACATCGAACCCATTAGAGTGAACACTGGAAATATCGAAGCTGCGGAACACTGAATACTTTCCTAGGGAAGGTATTCAGTGGGCCGTTTCTGCAGCTTCGCTATTTCCTCGACTGTGGAGCGAAGGTTACGGACCGGGTTAAGGTAAGTGTGAAAACGAAGGTGAGTGTGTGATAGCGACCTTAGGTTGATAGGTAGGTTCATAGGTAGGTACTAGGCTATTAGCCCTAGGGCCTAGATAAGCCTAGCCAAAAAGGTACCCTGGCTTTCGCCACCCAAGAAAATTATTTTCCTGTGCCCCTGTCAAGCAAAGCCACAGAAGTGATCCCTGGGGTGAATTTCCTATTTCCCATCCAACCATCAAGATTTTTCCTGAAGAGTGCTAATGAGGATTGTTGTTTGACATAGATAGGACTGCGGTGGTGGTGCTGCGGTAGCGTTGTCACCTCACAGTAAGACGTTGTCTTGTTTGATTCTCAGCTACAGCGTCTTCTGTGTGGAGACATGTGTGAATGGGCTTACCTTCGTTGAAGGTTGTGCGTCAGTACTGGCAACTCGGCATGTAAAAATCTACTGCCAATCATTAGCGAACTAGAGTTCCGCTGTGGCAACCCGTAACCAGGAAAAAGACACAACAAAAACAACAACAAAGTAGTCTGTTCCAGAATATGGGAAGTCTCTGGGATAGGAATCTCTCCCTCCAGCATGTTCTGTTTATTGTGGTGACAAGGTTTAGGTCCCTAGAGCGTGTAGCTCAGAGGGATTGGGATTTCTTTAAGTGGAGCATGTCCAACAGCTCTGGGTTTGACATAGCTTTGTATGTTAGGCAGAGATTGCCTCTGAGTAGGCAATATGCGATGGAGTAAAGCTGGAGTTTTTTGAAACGGTCTGCATATGGGCATCTGTTTGAGGCCAGTAATCCTCTTTGTGAGGTATTTCTGTGGCCTTTCCAGTTGTTGTAGATGTCTTGTGAGGTACATACCAAAAGGGGCGTTGTACTCTATACTGGGTCTAATGAGTGATGAGTAGAGGGGAACAATGACCTCTTTTTTTCTGGATGAGAAACCTTTTGTGATGAGGTGAGTCACATAGAAGGATTTTCTGACCACTGTGGTGATGTGATTATCAAAGGAGAGACTACTGTCCACCTGTGTCCCAAGGTCTCTTATCAGACTTTCGGCGTTAAGTAGACTACCACTATGTGGTAGTTCATGGGTACAGAGTTTTTACCAAAGGGGATGACAATACACTTTTAGGGTTAGGGAGTGGATAAGGTGAGTGTAAGATAGGGACCTTAGGGTTAGGGAGCGGGTAAGGTGAGTGCGCGATAGGAACTTTAGGGTTAGGGAGTGGGTAAGGTGAGTGTGCAATAATTAGGGATCTTAGGGTTAGGGTTGGGTTAAGATAAGTGGATAGCTAGTGGTGTATGTATGGTTTAGTGTAGGGTTTTGTGAAGTGTATGTGTGTGGATTATTTATTTTGGTGTGCTTGTGTTGTGTGTATGTTTGTCGGAACAGAGATTTTTTTCTGACTGTTCGGTTTTCTGGTGTTTCACTCTAATGAGTTTGATATTATAACATTCGAAGTTGTAAGACCTTGATGTTATAATATAGACCTGATCTCAGAAAGAGAGTAGCCTCTCTCAACAAAGTCATGTCAAACAACCATATTCAGCATTATCTGTGTGCATAAGTTTAAGCATTACATTTCTGGCATCTAATCTCAAATCAAGAAAAACACTAGTAATGTCCTCCCTTTTCAACAGTATAAAAGATAACCTGTTACTGAGTAAATTAATTTGTCCTTCAGTTAAATCAAAGGATAAAATATTAAAAACTAATTTACCCTGCTGCGGGTTCTGTATTGTTGCTACTGTTCCCTTGTTGATAAGAATAATTTGTTACATAAAACCAGCATGCACCCTAGACATGTACCTAAGAATGCTCTGTGGGGCCAGGTTATCAGAATTATGAGGTTACACGATAGTGATGAAATGCTAGATAGTGCTTTAGAGTCCCTCAGACATGACTTTGAATAATTCCCTGCAAAGAAGGGATTTCTTCCAACTTAGTCAGTCTCAGAACCCATTTGCCTGAAATAACCTGTTGCCAAAGAGACAGAATTACAGAGTCTGACTTACTGGAAGGGATAACAAACTGTCAGAGTGGGATTTGGGACAATGCCCCTTACATACTCATTCTTTTCTTTTTTTTTTTTTGTAACTGTCCTTTGTTTTGGGGGATTCTTGCTTTCTATTAGGGAGCCTCCCCACCATTATTTTTTTATGTCTGTTTATCAGCATATTGCTGAGACTATTTGTTTTGTTTTGTTTTGTTTCTTGGAGCAGTTGGACAGAGTAGCAAAATAACCTTTGGAAAATTTATAAAAGGAGGTGTAAAAAATCTGATTGATTCCCTGTGTATCAGCTTAACCCTGTCATCACATTTTTGATAACCGTTGCAGCAGTGGGACCAAAATCTCTATCCAAAGGTAAATGTAAAAGTTCATTTTTACATACTATAAAAGGTTCTGAGGATGAAGCCAGGCAAACCTCAACAGAGTACTAGTGGCAATCTCATAGATGTAGTATATAGAGTCATAAACACACTTTAAAGGACTAGTGACTTGAAAAAAAAACACACAAAGCAGATTTTTCCTCATAGAGGAACTGCAGATAAAACATTCCTCATACTTTCACAGTTAATCACAATAAACTTTAACATATGAGCCTGACAACTCAAAATTTTAAAAAACGAAAGCTGCAGAAACAAACACTTTTCCCAAAACTTAAAAATTGCTTTACCATCCTAGTCAAAAGGGGAAGGATTAGAGTTAAAATGTTTGGCAGCAGCTGGATTAACTAAAACTATAGCCTCTGGGTCATGAAGAGTGTATAAAAACTTAAAAAGATTTAGGACCTTTATACATTCTATATGCCTTTTTAGGGGTAGCAAGCTGACCATCAGGTAAATTGCAGGCAGTGACACACACTTCCTCCAGAGCTGATAGAACTAGGGAAATAAGGTTCGGGAAATTACTTCTGTAACAGCTGATAGTATTTTCTGGGGGACTGAGAAACCTCGGTGTTCTCTCACTGAATACACTCCCACATTCCAGAAATAGTCTCAGGGAAAGAGACTCATTGGCAGGGAGATTCAGGTAACATGCTCTCCATGAGTCTGAATCAGAATTCTGAGGGAAAAAAACAGTATCTGTTATCACATCCTCTCTGGATTTAATTTCTTGAATCTCTTCAGGAAAAGAGAAATCACCTTTTCTGTTACCAGAAACCACCTGATAAGAAAGGTCAATAGCCTGTACAAGACCCTAAGCTGAACTTAAACTACTCCTGTCCAGTGACAGTTTAAGTTTAGTTTTCTGTTTCTTTTTTACAGGAAAGTTGTCAAACACATTTTAATAGTAGCAATAGCTTCCTCACACAACATTCTGGTTAAGTAGGGATACTTTCTCTGGCCCTTCTTGCAACACCAACAAAAGTGGTTCTCCCTTGCCCAGTAAAGGGAACCTAGCAGCTGCAGAGGACATCACTAACCCCCAGTGAGTAGTGGTTGTATTTGCTACACAGAGGGATCTAAGGAAAGGGAGAGCAGTCTGAGGAACCAGCATGGCCACAGCAGAGTATCTGACCTGCATCTGAGGCAAATTACCAGCCTGCTATGGTGGCAAACACCTTTATTGAATTATCGCTTAAGATATAGGCAAAGATACATTTATATAAAAGAAAACAAACCATGGAGTAACTTCTACTACCTAAGAATTATGAGTAATGCTCTTTGAGATGCAACAAAATATCTATTGTCAATTAAAAATGTGTTGCCTGAGCAGCACTAAACATTCCAAAATATTGTTTCTTTGTGATCAAAACTACCATACATCCCATGCACTGGTGTATTTTAATCACTTGAAGTCACTGCTTCACAATAAAATAGAAAAGAGCTGATTTCCTGATACGATGAATTTGCACAGAAATGTCTCATGCTATTATAAAATAGTTAAATTTGCCACCAATCTCCATCATAGGACCCAGCATTGCCATAGATTAAAGCAATTAAACTGGCATAAACTGCACAACTACCTAACATACTCACAACTGACTACAGTACACAAACAGCGCACAAACTCATTCATTATCCAAAAAATGCCTTGCACTACAAAACATTACTGTCCTACTGTCCAGCAAGGGACTTCCATTCTAGTGACAAATTGTTACTACTTACAAATAAGTCAAATAATGTTGCAGGAGACTTGCTCTACTCCTAACATGTTGCCAAACTCTGGAATAGTATCCCCACACAAATAAAACTCTCTGCCAACCTCAGTAATTTTAAACCACTGTTTAAACAACATCTTAACCAGTCCTGGTCCTGCACATTCTCATCACAAGGTTGAGACTTTGTGTTCACTGTACAATATTCTTCAAATACCTTCCCTAAACAGAATACTCTCAACCTCTTACTGAAATGACAACAATTTTTATAAATAACTGCTGTCTGTACAATCCACTAAGCTGCAAGTGGGATTTCTCTTTAATAACTTCCACCTCTGTAAAAATCTTAGAATGCTTAAATTTAACTACTGCTTGTGTATAAATGCAAATAGAAATTATTTTATTTATTTTTTTTGACATTTGTTGACCGGGATAGTCCAACCGAGTTAAAGCCCTTTTTCAGTGGAGGCCTGGGGAGAAAAGCTCCACAGTACAACTAAGCAAGAAAAATTGCAGATTCAAGTAAAATACAATACAATACAATATATATACAATAAAATAATTAAGCATATGTGCATTACAGTACAAGTAAGAAAAAATCAGCAAAAAAGACATTTAAACTAAGTAGCAAGTATAAAATCAAGTAATAAAATCTAGCAAAAACACATAAGGATTGTCCTCCTCAGTGGACAACTGTACAATTCAATGCAGTTTCTCTAGTAAGCTGCAGTAGGTGTAGAAATTTAATATAAAAACAAATTGCAATTAGGATGCAGGTAGCATGTTTCCAAAACTGGGTAGTGACGGAGCATGGAGACTAGTAGATGACTGTCTTGTCATACTAAGGAGGTTAGTTTATGTACGGTAATTAGTGGAAAGGGAGGACTAGAAAGGGGAATGGAAAAGAAAAGAATTGGTTCAAGTTGGATAGGTGACAGGTCCATGCCGTATAGGTAATTTTTGAGAGTTTTCTTGAATTCATGGACTTGGGTAATATTTCTAAGGGTTATGGGAAGCTTGTTCCATGAAAGAGTAGTAAAGTAGCTGTAGAGATTCTGTCCATAGATTTTTTTTTTGGTTTATGAATCTGTAAGAGGTATTGGTCAGAGTTTCTGAGGGATCGAGGGGGTTATAGAGGGAGACAAGTGAGGAGATGTTAAGACAGGAGGAGGCTTGTTCAGGATAGAATGGATGATGAGAAGTTGAGTAAGTAAGAGTTGGTTGGGAAATTCTAGCCAGCTGAGTGTCCGAAGAGCATGACAGTGGTGTGATTTAGAAGGAAGATTAGCTGCAAATCTAGCAACTTTGTTGTAGGTGATTTCAAGTTTGGAAAGTAGTGAGGACAGTTAGTTAAGATTTGTGAGCTGTAGAAGAGGTTAGTGAGAAGGTATGCTTGGGCCAGTGAGATTCTGGAGTCAGGTGTGAGGAACAGTTTCTTTCTATACAGCAGGCTAAGCTTTTGATGGGTTTTATTGATATAGTGATGTGCATGTAGGTCAAATTTAAGCTGGTTGTCTATGATTGCCCCAAGGAGCTTAGTGGTGTTGTTAAGGGAAGAGATGGTGAATGAGGATTTAAGATGGTAGAGGGATGTTGGGAGGAAGAGTAGAAGTTTTGTCTTTTTATAGTTGGGTATGAGTTGGTTGCTAGTAAGCCAAGTTTCAGTGAGGTTGAAGGATGTTTGTGTCAGGGTGAGCAGGTCAGAGGGGTTGTCAGCAATGGAGATGATTCTGGAGTCATCTGTGTACTGTATGAGGGATAACTGAGGACAGGATGTGTGAAGTTGGTTAGTAAAGATCTTAAAAAGAAGGGACCTAGAAATGATCCTTGTGGGATGCCCATTCTGATGGGGAGAAAGGGAGATAGAGAAGAGAGATATTTTAAGAATTGTTGTCTGTCTATGAGGTTGTTGCCTGTCTGTGAGGTAGCTGTTAAACCAAGATACAGTTGCTGAGGAGAGGTTGAGTTGAGAAAGTTTGGAGTGGAGGATGGAGTGATAGACAGTATCAAAGGCTATGAAAAGATCTAAAAAGAGGCAGGACACTAGTTTATTATTGTCTCTGGCCAGGGAGAGGGACTTAGTAAAGGGAATAAGAGCAGTCGTGGTGCTGCGGTGGGGGTGGAAGCCATGCTGAGTAGGGGTGATCAGGCTTTCTTGAGTTAGATAAGACAAGATTTCTTTATGAACACAGTGCTTGAGAATTTTAGAGAGGGGAGAAAGTATGGCAATATGTAGATAACTGGAGATCTCTACAGAATTTCCACCTTTCTGAATAGGTATGGTATGGAATTTTTTTCCAGAGAGAAGGGACAGTGGATTCACGGACTGAGCAAATTATGAGGATGGAGACAGGATATGCTATGGAGTTAGCAGCACCATTTAGGAAGACAGACGGCAGGGTATCAGTTGAAGGGAACATGGTTTGAGTTTGAGAAGAAGACTTTTAATGTAGCTGGTTGGATTGGGATTTAGTGAGAACGGGCAGTTTTGTAGTGGGGATGGTCGGAGGTGAGGGGTTGGTTGGTTTGGAAGTCTGCATAAGTTTGCTGATGGTATCTATGAAGTATGAATTGAAAATGGATGCAGTTTCTTGGGGTGTGTTATTGGGGAAGGGTTAGAAATTGAGGGATTCCATTGGTGAAGAATTTGGTTAACATTATTCCAGAATATTCTGGGGTTTCTGTGTTCTGTAGTGTGGGGAGGTGTGGTAGAAGTTCTTTTATCAATCTTTATGTGTTTTTGGTCAGATTTCGGAGTTCTCTACATTTTTGGTAGTGTATGAGAAATTTGGTCTTAGTCCAGATTTTCCAGGCAGTATGTCTGTTTAGGATAAGAGACCGAGTAGAGTTGGTGAGCCAAGGAGAACACCATGTTTTTGTTATGATGCTTCTGGTAGAGGAAAGGGAGTTCAGTGTGTTTAGAAAGATGGAGTTGAATTGATTAACAGCTTCATCCAGAGGTAGGAATGAAAGGAAGGACCAATCAATAGCGATGAAACAGTTATTGAATATATCAGGGTTGAAGTTGGTTAGCTTTCATCATTCTTTAAATTTATGAGGTCTAGAGAGGTGGGGGGAGAATCTTTGGATGTATGTAGCGGAGTGGCCATTAACTGAGTCTGGTAGGGATTCAGGGTGGTGATAGCAGTTAGGATTGGAGACAAGAATCCAGTCAAAGATAGAACTGGTATTTGTGGGTTTATGAAGAAAAGTGGGAGAAGAAGTAAGTTGGGTGTAGCCATATAGGTTTATGCTGGTGGTAGGAGAGTTAAAGATAAGGGGAAACCAATTGATGTCAGCATCATCAAGTATTATAGTTTCATTAGGTATCTTGTCAGACATCCACTGAAGAATCTGTTCTAACAAGGTATGTTTTCTCCAGGGGGTATGTAGAAGGTGGCTATAGTTAGGGTTTTATGGTCAATAAGTTTGCAATTAGCTATAGTGAGTTCAGCTGGATGAAAAGAGGGGGTGGGATTTGTTAGGGGGGATAAGGTTAGGAGGTCAGAGTACACAATGGCATTGCCTCCACCTTTTTAATGTGTTTGATCAAGGAGTAGAATGTTGTAACCAGGGGGAAGAAATTCATTGTCTGTGTTATGTGGTTTGAGCCATGTTTGGGAGAGAGTAACTATTGTGGGGGAATATTGGGCTATCCGAGAGTGGAATTCAGTTATATTGTTAAGAATGCTGTGGATGTTCATAGAGTAAAAGGAGAGATGTTTGGGATTAAGGTTAGGTACCTGCAGGAGTGTTTGCGTAGTATTGGTAGGCATTGATGAGATAAAGTTTGGGCCAGGGTTGGGGTGAATGTCACCGGAGAGTTGAAGGATGTTGCAAGGGTGGAGGAGAAAGGATATATTCTGTTTGATTTTGTAATATGGAGAGATCTTTGGAGACAATTTGATTTTGAGGAGAGTAAATTCAGTACTGGGGAAGAGTGTGGGAGATATGGGAGAGGACTAGTGACTGTTGGTATTTATAGTGTAGTGAGAGGAGGTAGGAGTGTTGGGATTCAGGTTTAGCTGAGTATGATATGAGGTGAGGTTAGATAGGAGTAGAAGAAGAAAGGATAAGAAGAGAGGGAGGAACCTATTGGGGGTAAGGAATAGATGAGGGAGTGGCATGAGTATGACTTCAGGAAAATATGTGGGATTAGTATGTTGGAGGGGGGTGGGAGTAGTGAGAATGGGTGAGTGCTGTGAAGAATAGTGTGTAGAGAGGTGGGAGGGATTTAGAGAGGGGGTAGGATCTGATTTGGGTGAGGTTTACAGGAAGTTGGGGTGCATAGAGGGTGGGGTAGAGATGGTTAGCTATGAAGGTAATTGATCAGGGGTGGGTGGGAATGGGGGTAAGATAGGGGAGCAGAGTGAGTCCAAGTTTAGCGAGGGTGAATGGAGCAGAAAGGACCATAGCAGAAAATTGCTTAGGAAAAAAATAATTAGTAAGCTACACTTTTTTCTGTAATTTTACTAATTAGTTAGTTGTTGACTACAGGTTTAAAATAGCAGCCATACCCTATATTTTTATTATTTTAAAAGTACAATAATTGATTTAGAGGTTAACAGAGATAGCCATCTAGGGATGTTAGAGGGGAAACATTAGAGCCGGAAGAGTTGGGAAGGTGGGAGTCATACAGAGTGGGATAGGTAAGAGAACTGGCATAGTAGGGAGAAAAAGCAGACTATTACAGCAAAGTGTATCAGCAAGAAATTAATAGTAAATATGGTGAAAGGTGAGGGAGTGATAGAGGATAGATGGGCGGTGAAGTATGTTTCAGTGATGTGCAGCTGGTAATGGAACCACTGTTTGTATACAAATATAAATAGAAATGGAACTACTCTGTGTTTAACTGGAACTTAGTATATGCAATGTAGGCAAATGGAACTTTTCTCCCTGGGCCTCCACTGAAAAATAGGTATTAACTAGTTGGACTTTCCTGGTAAACAAAGACAAATAAAATAAATAAATAAATGCATTTATTGATTAATATTTGCCAAATTTTACATTTACAGTTTTTCTTTTTAACTGAAAAAAATAATATCGCAATAAAATGCATGATTATTTTTCCTGAATAGCTGTGAATGCCTCTCAATCTCTTAGTGCAAAAAATCTGGTTAAAGCCTAAAATAATGGTGGGAGAAAGGGCCAATAATGTAAGGACAGATTTTAAATATTGCTCTAATAAACTTAAAAAAGTTGCTAAAATAAAAGGATTTGTTTTAGCAACGATTTTCCAAAGGAAATGAAGTCTGAAAATAAATGCATGTCATTATTTATGAATTTCAATCCTCAATGATTTGCCAGAAAAAAAGAAGTTATGTACTCACCATAACATTCCATCTGTGCTGTCGATTTTCATTTTTCCTCAATGTGTGGGTTCAGTTTCGATCCCTCGGAACTGACTTGGATGCTTCTACAGCTCGTGGAGACCAAAAAACTCTCGAGCTCAGTCCTTACCCACAATGCACAACTCACATTACCTCATTCAAGTTTGTTGATAGAAAACAGAATAGAAAGAAAACATTTTCAGGTAAACCATATCTGGAACTAGAATTTATACCAACAAATGGTAATAATCATTGTCAAGGCACATTTTTCCAAATGCAAAACACCTGGGCAGGGGGACGGAGGGTGGGAAGTTGAGAAAAAAATGAAAATCAACAACACAGATGGAACATTATGGTGAGTACATAACTTCTTTATCTGACATTGTCAGTTTTCACTTTCTCTGTGACAGAGCTCCCACCTACCTATAGATCTGGCTAGACTCAAGGAAGGATATTCCTAAGCACCATAGAGTCGAATGATGTCCTATCCCGAGAGACCAAACACATTTTGTAATGTGTAATAAAGGTATGGGGAGACGCCCAAGTAGCCGCTGCACAAATGTCATGCATGGATGCTCTAGATTGAAGAACAGAGGAGGTTGCTACAGCTCTAGTCGAATGAGCTTTCAACAATTGTGGTAGTGACACCCAATTTGTTATAAATGAAGGAAATACAATCTGTGAGCCATTTAGCCAACATCACCTTATCCACTTGCTTCCCTAACTTGGTATGTGAAAAGAAAATAAATAATTGTTTAGCTTTTCTGAAATCCTTTGTCCTTTGAAGACAGAACCTTAACTGTCTGTGAACATCCAACAGATGCAAGGCATATTCCCTCTTGTTGGAATATTCAGGAAGGGACACTGGAAGATTAATGCACTGATTAAGGTTGGACTCAGAAACTACCTTTGGCAGAAAGAATGGATTGGTACATAGTGAGATTCTGTCTTTACAGAAAACCAGGTATGGTGGTTTAAACGAACCTCTAAAATTCTACTAGCAGAAGTAACTGCTACCAAGAAAAATGTTTCCCAAGACAAAAACTTTAAATCACAAACACTAGCAGGTTCAAAGAGGGGGGCGAATGATTGCTTGAACATCAGATTAAGGTGCCAAGAAGGGGTGGGATCCTCATATGGAGGTTTTAAGAGAAAAAGGCTTTACAAAGTTTGTGAGACATCACTGAAGAGACTTGTAAGCCAATGTGAAAATTGGAGATAGCCACTAATTGGGCTTTAAATGTGGAGGTCAAAGCTCCACCATTGAAAAGTGTGGCTAAAACTGACGAATCTCGTGAACTGGAGCTGTAAAGGGGTTGACCTTATTTTGGAGAGCCCATTGTACAAACCGTTTCCACTTAACTATTGTAGAGCTTTCATGTAAAAGGTTTATAAGAAGACAAAAGAATGTGTCGGACTGGGGAAGAGATCATAGGAAGTCTGGCCACTGGAGGAACTGGAGAAGCCAAGCTGTCAGCTTGAGGTTTGGAATGTCTGGGTGAACCATGCATGTCGGGTGAGACAGGAGATTTGGACCTGGATCCAGCATCCAAGGTTGTAGCAGCAGATGAGGCCAAAGGAAGGAAAACCAAATCTGCCGAGACCAAAAGGGAGCAATGAGAAACACTTTGCTCTTCAATTTGACTGCTTTCTGCAGGAATTTGGGAATTAATGGAGTTGATGAAAAAGCATATAGGAGACTGGGGGGGGCAATCATAAAGTAGAGCATCCCTCAGAAATGCCCCTTCTGGGGGAATCAGAGCAAAGTAGCTGCTGCATTTGTTGTTTAGGGGTGAGGTCACAGCAGGGCCTACCCCAAGTCCAGAAAATCTTGTCCGACACTTTTTTTGATTGCGTGACCATTCCTGATGTAATAGAATGCACCTACTCAATTTGCCCATTATCACATTTGACCTTTTAGGAATGTGCATTGCTATCAGAAAGCAGTTGGATGAGATCACCCACTGCCACACCCTGAGGGCTTCTCAGCACAGAGGGTAAGATCTGGTTCCCCTTTGTTTGTTGATGTACCAGACTACAGACATGTTGCCTGATTGAATCGCAGTAGTTCCTGGAGGGAGAGCATCCTGAAATGTTTGTAACACCAATAGCACAACTCTCATTTCCAGCACATTTATGTGCAGATTGGCCTCTGTTGAGGACCAAGTACCTTGAACTATCTTCCCCTGCGAATGCCCCCCCCCCCACACACACCCTAGCTGGACAGCATCCACGGTCACTGTGGCTTTGGCCTGTGGGGAGAATGAATGGGCAGCCCAGAGAAACTTGATCCGAATGAACCCACCAGGTGAGATCCCTTTTGCAAGTGCTGGTGATAGAGATGGGCATCTCAGAAACAATAAACAACTTGGAAGCCAAACCTCGAAAAATCTTCAGAAAACACCACAAAATTCAAAGGAAGACACAGAAGTGGCTTTAATCCATCTTTATTCTTTCCGTCCTGGTACCTCAGCTGTTCGCCTTCAATGGGACACACTTTAACATTTTCAGTGTTCTTTTATATATGCATTAATTAATTAATTAAGCAATTAATTATACCAAACATTTTAACTCTTTCAACACTGAAACATTTTCCAGGGAAAGAAATACAATAATTTTAACCATTTAAAAATCATTTTTTTCTTAGTATACAAAATTTCTTATGTTTGTTACAAAATATAAACATAGAATAAATACTCCAAATTTACAGAATTAATAGATTTCATTTATACAATAAATTCTTCATTTAGAAATGCAATATAAATATAACATCCTATGAGTCACTTTAGCTTTTAATTTAAACATTGCAAAACTTCATTTTTATTGTATGCTAAGTTAACAAATATAAGTTAAATTTCATTTAATCTCATTAAATCTCCAAATTCATTCCCTTAGGGAATAAAGTATGATATTCTATAATCATCCTCTGTTCAAGCTTGTTTAAAGCTACTTTAAAGTTCCCTTTGCATAAATGGGGCCTAGCTAGTACACTAAATCTAAAACTGTCATTTTTACCATCATGTGTGCTACAAAAATGTGCAGCTACAGGGCTCTCCAAATTACCCCTCCTTATGTCACCCAAATGCTCCAAGATACAAATCTTAATCTTTCTGGTAGTTTGCCCAATATACCACTTTACTGGAACACAGTCACAACCTAAAATGTATACTACACCAGATGACCTACAATCAAACCTCTCAAAAGCAGTGTATTTTTTTCCATTTATTTTCACCCCATGCATGTTTTTAATTTTATTACAGATGGAACATTTACCACAGCTATGCATCCCCACGCTACTAACTGTTTTAGTTTCAAGTTTTCTATTCAAAATTTCTTTTAAATTCGGATACCTTCTATAAGAAAAGGTAATATGCTTGGGAAAAAGATGACCTATTACTGGATCTTCACTCACCACATGCCACATACCCCTAATAATTTTGTGGTGTTTTCTGAAGATAGAGATGGGCACCAAGACTGGGTGGAGAAAACTGGACCATTGTAGAATTCTCATATAGAACCTGACCAGAGTTCTAGCCACTGCCATGGACCCTAGTGCTTGTAGAACTCAGCCCGCTGGAACTTTGTGGTTGTTGATTATGGCTAGTGCATGACTGCTGATTGTCTCAAGTCTTGTCAGGGGAAATGAGGCTATTTTGGTCCTCATGTTCAGTGAAGCTCCTATAAAAGTCTATTGTCTGAGTTGGTTTGAGCAGAGAATTTTTGAAGTTTATTGTAATGCCCGGGTAAGAGCATAGATGTAGAACTGTCTCTCTTGCCTCCAATGGTCAGTACCTGGTGGTAGCGGTGATGAGCCAGTCATCCAAATATGGAAACACATGGAATCCTTGCAGTCTTAAGTGAGCTGCTACTACTGCCATATATTTGGTGAACACCCTGGGGCTGTGGCAAGTCCAAATGGGAGAACCCTGAATTGGTAGTGACTGGCTCCTAACCGGAAGTGAATGAACCTTCTTGAGCATCTGTCCATCTTTATGTGGTAGTAAGCTTCTTGAATGTCTACTGAGCACATTCAATCATCCTTTCCCAGAAAAAGAAAATGGACTGAACTGTGACCATCCAGAATTTGTTTTTTTGAACAGATTTGTTCAAGTTGCTGAGATCCAGAATGAGTTTCCAGCTCCCTGTTTTTTTTTTTTTTTGCACTAAAAAGAATCTTGAGTAAAATCCAGATCCTCACTGGTCTGGTGGGACCTCCTGGATGACTCTTTTTTCTAGCAGCTGCTGAATCGGTATGGCTGCTTGTTCCCTCTGACTGGGTGGGGCATCTGGGAATTTCTTTGATGAGGGGGGGTGAGTATCATATAACCTCTGGAAATGATCCTCTGCATCCATGTATCTAAAGTGATTAGTAACCAAGTTCTCTGGTGCAGGGATAACCAATCCCCAACTGCCTCCAGAGGGGGGCAATCAGGCCTCCTTTCAGGAGCACTGGAAGAGTTTACCAGAGAAGAAATCTCTGTAACCCTGATTTTGCAGGCCTTCTCTGCTGTGAAGATGGTGTCTTCCATTGAAGCTTCCCCCCTGCCCCTAGGGGAACTTTCACTACTTGTGTCCTGATTAAACCCTTGGGATTTTCTGAACCACATTTTTGCACTGCTTCACTGATTCCTAGAAGAAGGTCTCTGCGGAGTGGAAAAACATACTCATAGGTTCATAGGTTCATATGTCTGTACTAGGCTAATGGTCCTGGTGCCTTTACAAGCCTAGCGCATAGGATTACCCTGGCATTGTGCCACCTGACCTTAGTTCCCAGTGCCTCTGTCAAGTAGATCTACTGTAGTAATCCCCGGGGTGAATTTTCTATTTCCCATCCACTCATCAAGATTTATCTTGAAGAGGGCCAGTCAGGTATTCTGCTTGACATGTATGGGAAGTCTATTCCATAGCATGGGCAGTCTCTGGGTTATGAACCTGTCCCTCCAGCTTGTTCTATTGATTGTGGTAATGAGGTTGAGGTCTCTTGAGCATGTAGTGTGGAAGGATTGGTATTTCTTTAGATGTAGCATTTCTAACAGAGCTGGGTCAGACATGGCTTTGTAAGTCAAGCAGAGATTGCCTCTAAGTAGGGGATATGAGACAGAGAATAGTTGGAGTTTTTTGAGTCTGAGGGAAGAGTAGAGGGAGACAATGACCTCTTTCTTCCTGGATATAAAGCATGTGGTGTGGAGGGGTTGGGATTTCTTTAGATGTAGCATTTCTAACAGAGCTGGGTCAGACATGGCTTTGTATGTAAAGCAGAGATCACCTCTAAGTAGGCGATATGAGACAGAGAATAGTTGGAGTTTTTTGAGTCTGTCCATATAGGACAAGTTTTTACAGCCTAGGATCCTCTTTGTGAGGTACTTTTGCGGCCTCTCCAGTTGGTGCAGGTGTCTAGTGATGTACATGCCAAATGGGGCATTGTACTCGATGACTGGCCTAATGAGAGAAGAGTAGAGGGAGACAATGACCTCTTTCTTCCTGGATGCAAAACTCTTAGTAATGAGATGTGCCACATAGAAGGACTTTCTGACTACAGTGGCAATGTGGTGGTCCACAGAGAGGTTCCTGTCAACTTGTATTCCCAGATCTCTTATAACACTTTCTGTGTTCAGTGGACTACCATTGATGTGGTAATTCATGGGAACTGGGTTTATCCCAAAGGGGATGACGACAAATTTTTTGGCATTGAGCTTAAGGCCATGGTTCTGACACCAATCGTTGGTATCAGTAAGGCCTTTCTGTAGGATGTCAGCATCACTTGTGGAGTTAATAATAGCTCCCAACTTGCAATCGCTGCAAACTTTGTCAGCCAAAGTCCCTTCATGTTGGCCTGGACTTCAGAGAAGTAGACACCAAACAGGACAGGACCCAGGACCGAACCCTGTAGGATTCCACTCATGACTGGTTGGCAGTCTAACTTAGAGTCAGCTACTTTCACACTGTGAGTTCACTCTGTGAGCCAGTTTTCAACCCACCTAGTGATATAGGGGGTGATGCCTAGCTTAGTGAGTTTTTCTATGATTCCTGAGTGGGGAATTATATCAAAGGCTTTGGTCAGATCAAGGTAGGCTGCATGAACCACCTTGCTATCATCCACAGATCCGGTGACTGACTCAAAGAAGTCAACCAGGTTGAGCAGGCATGATCTACCCTTCACAAAACCAAACTGTGTGGGATCCAGAGTGTGGAGATTCCCTATATCCTTGTTTATTAGGTCCATGATGATGCGTTCCATAGCTTTGTATATCAAACTTATCAGGCTAATAGGGTAATAGTTCCCAGGGTCTGTAGTCGCTCCTCCTTTGTGGAGAGGGATAGCTGTAGCAGTGCGCCATTCAGTAGGGACAAAGCCTGAGGTGAGGCTGTGATTGAACGGGACACACAAGTGCGGTGCCAGTTCACTCTGTAGTTTATGTAGAACACAGCCAGGGATATTGTCAGGTCCCATAGAAGCTGTATTTTTGGCCTTGGACAGTGCTGTTTTAACCTGTGCAGCAGTAATACTGGGTGCTTGGCAATCTATTGATATTGTGATTGGTCCTTTGGTGGGGGAGAGAGGGGTACAGTTGGCACTGAATCTGTTGGCCAGTATATTGGCAATATCTGTTGGCTCAGTATAGGAGGTACCCTTATGCAGTAGCTCAGAACAAATCTGGGTATTGCCATGGAGATTCTTTACATAACTATAGAAGGCCTTGTGGTTGTCTTTACTATCTGCTGCAATTCTGTTTTCATAGCTAGCTTTAGAGGATTTGATGAGGGATCTCAAATTTTGTTGAGGCTGATAAGGGAGTCCTTCCCGTCTTAGGACTTCACCTTATTCCACATCAGTTTCCTCCTTCTGTTGTAGAATTTGTTTATGGTAGGAGACCACCAGATTGGCTTCCTTTTTTGGAGGACTGTGTCTTGGTTCTATTGGGTATGGCGAGATCCATGCATTTGTGTACATGTTCATACAGTGTACTGGTATATGATTCGGCTGTCATGCAACTATTCTCCATTTGCATGGGTGCTGTGAAGTTAGCCACCTCTGTTTTTAGGAGCCCAAAGTTAGCTTTGGAGAAGTTTTTCATGATGGTTACCTTTGTGGGGCGGGTGGGAGGGATGTGGATTTCCAAGATGATTAGTTTGTGGTCAGATCTAACCAAGGAAGAGTTGAATAATGGTGTAGAGTAACAGTCACCCATGTTAGTAATGACCTAGTCAAGGATGTTGCTACCTCTAGCGGGGTTAAGAGCGAGCTGGCCCAGGGCATTGGAATCAATGAATTCCAGGAAACGCTGGGCAAGTGTATTGGTACATAAGTAGTTTTGCAGTATCACAATTTAATATCAAGGAAAATAGGCAAACAGCAAAGCTTTCAGGTATCCAGTACCCTTCTTCAGTGCTAATTACATAAAACATAGTCCCTGTTCCTTATATATATATATATATATATATATATATATATATATATATATATATATATATATATATAAAACTACCAAGCAGGGAACTTTTCCTTGCCTAAATTGCTGTTATTGTTTGTATATTGATAGGAATAATACCTTTATACATCCTGTAACTGGTTGTTTTTTTTACCTTTAGATGCTATGCTACATGCAATGGTAAGAATATTATTTATTTAACTAAATGTACAAAATGTACAAGTTTTTATGTGGGAAATCTATAAGACGCTTAAAAGATAGAATTATAGAACACAACTCAGATATTAGACATGGAATTTTGACTAACTCATTAGCTAAACATGTACCTGAGAACCCTGCACACAGTTTTAAATTTGGGGTTATTGATTTTATGATTAAAATCTGTGAGGAGGGGTGATTTGAACACCAAATTAGAGAATAAGGAATATAGTTGGATCCTACGTCTGCGAGCTGATCATTTGCCAGGCATTAATTAAATGGTCTCTATTAAGCCTGTTCTCAAATTGAAATGAGTGAATGTGTAAGACTGTATTTTGAATAATGTGTGGATTATCCATTATGTCTTTTAAATGTATATTTTTATAGTATCATCTAGCTTAAAATAGCTTTAAATGTTATTACTGAATACATTTTTTATTGGCTGTGAAATAAGGAACAGGGACTAAGTTTTATGTAATTAGCACTGAAGAAGGGTACTGGATACCTGAAAGCTTTGCTGTTTGTCTATTTTCCTTGATATTAAATTGTTATACTGCATCACACTTCTGTCGGTAGTTTTGTTTGGATTTTATTTTTGCTCTTTCTACTGCACCTTCACTCTGGTAATGGTTTTTGGACTTTTATTTACATGAGTATTTTTCCCAGTTAATGGAGGGGTAGTTGAAGTCGTCCAGTATGAGAGTGTTAGGTCAGACCCTAATATTCTCCAGGGTGCTTAGGAACGTGGAGTGAGAATCTTGGGACATGGTTGGGGACCTGTAGCAGGCTATGACCTGACTCGCTGTCTTACCCAATGTTAGCTGCACCTGAAGTATCTCTGATGCATTATGTTGGGCTACCAGTCTTGAGGTGTGCACATCCTTTATGAATATGGGAACACCACCACCTTTGGAGCTTTGGTCCAAGTTCTGGGGCTGAAAGGTGTGGAATGAGTTATAGCCTGGTAGTGCAGGGGTACTTTCTGCTGCCTTGAACCAGATGTTGATGTTCTCCATTTTAAGGAGTGCTTAGAGCAAGTGCATTTTGAGATTTAGACTTCTAGCATTGAGCAGCATGACCCTCAGATTGCATTTGTTTATAGCTGTTATGGTAGTAATTTGGTCTTTGGAACACCACCTAAAAAAGGCACTATGGGGTGGCAAGAGCCTTGGCCAGCATCCGAAAGCCCAGGGATAACAGATGCAGGCCATCTCTGGCAAAGCATCGAGGTCTGTCAATCATGTCATCCCAGGCAGACAGATACTGAATCCCCTTAGAATGACACCAGAAACTTAGCCACTTGTTGAAATCAATCATTTTCTGCTTGTACTGTGGCATCATGGTGCTGCGGTAGCATTGTCACCTCACAGTAAGACGCTGCCTGGTTCGAGTCTCGGCTAGAGTGTCTTCTGCGTGGAGACATGCGTGAATGGGCGTACCTTTGTTGAAGGTTGTGCATCAGGCCTGGTAAGCCAGTACGTAAAAATCAACTGCCAATCATTAGCGGACCAGAGTTCCACTGTGGCGACCCCTAACCGGGAAAAGCCAAAAGACACAAACAAACTGTGGTATCATTCTGGGTGATGGTAAGAGGCTACTCAGGACTAGGGTCATACCCCCCTGGGCTACATAATCCAAGAGCTCCTCCATGTCTCTTTTCATGTAGTCCAGGGAGGTACATCTCAGGTCATTCACACCCACATGAACAATGATAGAGTCATATTTGTACCTGTTGTTCTGGGACCTAAGTGCATACATTATGTGGCAGATCCTGGCACCTGACAGGCAGCTGACTGTTGCTTTCTCCTTATTCAACCTAGTGAGTGGAACATTAGTGTGCTTCACTATCGAGTCACCTATGACTAATGTGTTGGGCATGCTGTTTTGCCTTAGGGGCTTTGGTTGAGTCGCATGCTGTTTAGGAGAGTTATGTGTCTCATGATTAGTATTGTGTTGTAGTGGTCGAGTGCATTTCTGCCTTGGAGGTCTCTGTTGTTTGGGTAGATTTTTATCGAGAGCCTCTGCAAAGGTGGGTGTGTGGTTTGTGTTTTTATGTGAAGGCAGTATGTGTTCTGGAGGGCTATGTGTTCCATGTTGTGTGGTGCAAGTGTTGACCTTCTCCTCTTGACCAGCTATCCCGGTCTTGGCTGGAGAGTGCGTGGCTTCCAATTTGGATATAGAAGTGTATCTCTTGCAAGTCTGAATGTTGGGATGTAAGAGGAGAGGTTTGTCATTTTACATGAGGCAGTTGCTACATTGCCTCAGGATGCCCAAGTTCACCAGGTTAATAGGAGAAAGCACAGGGAACTGAACTTTTGACATGCCTGGAGGGGTGGGCATTAATAATAAGTACTGGAGCTGTTTCCTTGTAGAACGTTTAGTGCTGGTAGCACTTTTGTATGCTACAATAATTGCTACAAGAAGTTTGGTAAAGTGCTAGATTAATAAGCTAGTAAAAGTGCAGCATAGGGGAGAACTAGCAGATCTAAGGGAAAAATTGAAGAGCAGACTTTTTGGCACCAATACTCCCATGACAGAAGGGGGTTTATCAACCTTCTCACACCTGGTCAATGTGTCTCTGACTGTAGGGCCAAACAGGGATGAGCTGTCAAAGGGGGTATCAATGAAGGAAGACCTGAAGGGCTCCGCAAAGTCACATAGGTGCATCCAGGCATGCCTCCTTATGGAAACACCTGATGCTGCTGCTGTTGTTCCTTTGGCTGCATGTGAAATAAGCCTCATGGAAGAATTAGATGTGGAGGTTAAGGTGGCCAACTTGAGAGGTAATAGATTCTCGTACCTCTTCAGAAACAGCTCTTGAGAGGGTATCTGAAAGTTCCTTAATCAGATCCTTCTGCAATCTAGTAAAATGTACCAGGTAATTCAAGGACTGAAGAGCAAAGGTCAATGATGCTTAAACCCGCTTCCCAAACCTATCATCATCCGTGACTCCTTGTTGGGAGGGTGGGTAGAGGAACTTTCTTCTGCTAGTTCCTTCTTTGTGGCAGTCACTATCACCATGGCATCCACAGGCAATCCCTTGGTCTAAAAAGGTTTATCCTCAAGGGCCTTTGATAATTTTGTCTGGTCTCTTGGGGATCACCTCAATGGTGTCAGGCACTCAAAAAGTCTTTAAGTTTCTCCCTTTTATAAAAAACTTTGTTGCTCACCCAACTTCTCCAACAAATCAGTGCTACTAAAACCCCATCTCAGTTCCAGTTGATAATATTCTTAGCTCCAGATTCAAACCATCATAAGTTAAAACCACAGCTAATCTGAAGTTGCCATTGCTTTGATTATTTTTACCTTCCACACTACAAAATCCTCCAGTCAAAATGGGTTTAAAAAGCTGAGTGAGCAACCAAGGTTTGTGTATAAAAGAGGGAGAAACTTAAAGAATATTTTTGAGACAAGGGATGTTGTTGGAAAGGGTGAGATAAGAATGACTAAATGTGGAGCATGTTTGCAGTGTCAGTGTATTTATGAAAGTATGAATGTTACAGTAGCCTCCTTCCCGAGGATATTAAAGGGTAATGATAGATTTAATTGCAATACAGAGGGAGTTGTTTACTTGGCTCAGTGCTAAACCTGCAATGCATTTTATATTGGGAAAATGGAGAGGGCTTTTTGAACATCTCTATGCAATAAAGAAAAACTATGAAAAAAATGCCTTCTATAAGCATAGCATTGAATGCAGGGATTTAAAAAATGTTATATTTTATCTTCAAAAATGTTCCATGGAACAATTGTTTTGGGGGGTGGGAACCTTTTTTAGAGAAAAGAGAACTGGTTTGGCAGGTTAAATTAAATGCCACCCACCCCATGGTATTAATGATAAAGTTTCAATTAATAGCATTTTAAGGTTAAGGGCTGGACAATTATGATTTTATGAGGTGCTCTTGACTATTTTTGATGCCCTTAATAACCCAAATAATTATTATGAATTACATCTAATTGTTTTAATAAATGTTTTTGTACTATTTTCCTATTTTACTGGATGCTGTTTTTTGATTGGTTGATTGACTAATTAATTGGAACTGGTGTATATAAAAGTATTGGCATTTTAATTTGCTATGTTTCTGATGATGTTCTGTAATAAAACAGACAAAAATACTAAAACAGTGTATGTGGGAGTTATCTGTAGTCATTTTCATTAGTTATTTTATCCACAATCCTCTCGAATGGCTGCACATCATTTTTTTCTTTTGCTTGTTTTCATTGAAAGTAGTTTATGCTGGTTGGAAAAGATTCTTGGTTGACATGAAGTAACAGTCATTTCCTTAGGAATGCAAACAATGTCCAGTATATTCCCTTCCCTGCTAGTTTTTTTTCAGTCTGAAGCAATTTCTGTTTCTGAACATTCATTGTAATTATACCATGACCCCCTGAAAACGCACTGATTGTTGGCCGTGCTTGCTGCTAATATAGATATACTAAGGAAAAAGGTCCCAAGTTCGGATTTTTTTTTCCATGAGTTCAACTGGGTTTACTCACATCTGTTAAAAGTTTAAGTTTGTTAAAATAGCTTCACAGCTTTAAAAAAAAAGGAAGTTGCTTTGTTTGTTTTAAAGTTTTAACGCCATGTTACATTATTTTACAATAGCGGTTATGTTAAAACAGCGAGACAGAGATCTTATTTGTTATTTGTCTTCATATGTTACTTAAATGTTAAAATAGTTAGAGATTATAAAACAGCGAGATAAAAGCAACGATTTTCTTTTTTTTCTCTTTTTTTTTTTGCCGCTTAGGCGCCGCCGCAGCTCATGCCAGACATCGGATGCAGTCATCTGCCGCGGGGGCAGTATAAAGGATTTTGTTATTTAAGAAAAGTAACAGTTTTCTTTTCTTAAAAGGATAATAATTTCTTCTTATAATAATGTAGTGGTACGTTAATAGGTCATATAATGACCGAGCGATCACGTCAACCGCGGACAAACCACGCCGGGACCAAACCATTCTAACCTAATAATTACCTTACTAATGTTGTTGAATGAATATTATTCCAGTCTGTTTCTTGTAAATTTAAGCCCCCAACTACTATCATTTTTTTCCTCTTGTGTTTCATACAAAAAATTTCTGAATTGCTCAAGTTATCATCACTCAACTTTGGTGGTCTATACACTCCAACAATTGTTATATGTTCCAGGGCTGTCATTATTGTACAATTACACAGTCTACAGTATTGGTGTTATGTTGAACATGTCAAAATCACAGGTCTCATACTAATTTTTAATCCCTAACATAACACCTTCACCTGATTTTTGGTAGCATATCTATTAAAGTAAAAATATTTGTACCCTGACAGAACTGATTTCCAGTCATTGTTATTTAACCATGTTTCACAAACAATAACAGCAATCGTGGGAATGTAGCAAATTTTCCAATAAAAAGTTTATTGCTTATGCTTTTAGCATTAAGAACCAGCACATATACATCAAATTTTGCTACCTTTGAACTGTTAAATTTCTGACCTGGAAAAAATCCTGTCTTGTGGCAATCAAATATTATAATATATCTGCTGCAAAAATTCTCTTCCCTTATCTTGACAAGTGTACTCCATCCTGTCTAAATACAGGAGAGCCCAAAATTAGGCATGGATACGCTACACATTTCCACTTTTTAAAATTGACCTTTTTTCTTGAAAGTATTAGCACCTGTACAAGCTATGCCATCTAAGAGGGCTGTAAGTTCACCACTAACAGTCAGAGAATCATTAAAGATGAGATCATTTGTGCCAGCATGAATAACAATAGTTACATATTTCCTCACATGGCGGCTTTAAAGGCCCTTCTCACATCCTGTATTTTTGCCCCTGGTAAACATAACATTATTCAATGTTCATTATCCTCTCTGCAAATGTAAGTATCAGTTCCTCTAATAACGGAATCTCCAATTACTAGTATAATTACTAGTATAATTACTAGTATAATTACTCGTATATCTTTTCTGATCAGATCTGAAGAATCTCCTACTTCTAATTCAGTAATGTCTCCTCTATCAATTGTTACAAAGGAATGATCTTCATCACCACAAGTCTTATTAATCTCATTGTGTTCATTGCTTATTTCATTTGCAAGCATACAATTTTCATCCAGGTCTCTTTGTATGTCCACAGCTTGAGCCATGTTGTCCACTTTGGTCTTTTCTCCTATTTGTTTCTTATAGTGATGTTCTTCAATCTTTTCAAGTTCTGTTTTGATTTCTTCCTCCTGGCCTGCCTCTTACATAATTTTTCTACCTTCTCTGTATGGAAATGATGCCTTTTTCAGTAGACTGAAGATTTTGTGACAGAACAATGTTATCATTGCCTGTAATCTATGTGTTGCATAACAAAACAGTCTCCTTGTTAGTATATATTCTCTTCACATTACAGCCATTAATCGTTTTTCATCCTTGTTATTTGTTGTGAACTTCTTCCTTTCTTTCTTCCTGTAGGGTGTAGCAATGAGGGAGTGACACAGACTGGTAAAAGGTGGACAACTGGTGATGGGGATGTGTGGGTGACAAAAAGAATGGTGAGGGACATGCAGTGATGGTAAAAGGGAGGGTGACAGTAGGTCTTCCAGCTCAGCCTACAGGTGAACCCATCCTGATGTTGGGTTACCTCTGTGGCTGACATCAGGGACAGATACTGACTCTTTTGGCTTGATGGTCAGGGCCAGCCAATCATGCAGCTCTACCAGCCACATGAAGAGATGTTCCAGTGTGCCAATCCAAGCATCAGGTTGCCAGCCTACCTCAACCTCCAGCATTATCTTTAGTCAACCTGCATTAGCCTGCTCTTGGAAGCTAAGCTTGGTTAGCATTTGGATGGAAGACCACCTGGTAATATTTGTTTTCCTGTCATATTGCTTTGGTGCTTTTTTAAAAAAATAGTTTTGCATGCTACTGGTGTTTATTTATCACATGAGTTGTGCTGTCATATAAAAGGAACTAACAATTCCCATTGTTTAGATACTGGTTTCAATGAATATCTACTTATGAAGAACAGAAAGGGTGAATGGACATATACCGAATGAGCTTGATCTTTCTTGATTAAGCAGCTAAGCAGAGTCCAGCTTCTTTAGCATTTGGATAGGATACTGCCTGCCAAAACTTTTATGCCATACTGCTTATGTATTTAAAAAAATAGTTTGCATGTCATAGGTGTTTATTTATCACATGATCTTTGGTGTAATATAAAAGGAGATGATTGTTTCATTTCTTTAGATACTGACAAGGCTTGTATAAGTGAAACCAGTTTCTCTCTCTTTTCCAACTGCACAAAGGAATAAAAGTTTGTTTTTATCACATAAGAGTGCTGGTTTACTGTTTTTATGTGAAATACATTTTTTCTGTGCACCTGGTATGTGATATTATTTGGTGTGATATTTTTGTGTATATAGGGGAGACTGATAGTAAAAAACAAAGTCAAGCACCATAAAAGTATTAGTTAAAACAACATTTTAATGTATCAATGTTTATCCACTAGAAACTGACTATGGTTTCACAGTTAATGCAGCATCATCAGTGTGAATGTGTGTGTATCCACTTTATGTGTATTTCAGTAACAGTATTCCATCTGTTTCTCACAATAAAGTGATCTTCACTGATATGGCTACAGGCCATATAGCACCACAGTTATACAAATGAGGGGATTTAGTGAAAATGTTTTTAATCTTGTTTATAATGTAATGAACTATCATCCCTAGCCTACACTACAGTGCTTGTGCCTGTCCATTCATGGGCTTGTGGGTCCTACATATGGAAATCATGTACACAGCTAATCTGACAGCTGGCAATGCCATTATCTACCACATTGTGTTATTATGTGTAGTAGCTATGCTACTGCCTAATAGCATCACTCTGCCAAGTGGGGTGACCAAGCTGCTGCCCAGTAATATTGCACTACAGTGTGGAGTAGCCAATACTGTGTAGCTGAATGACACTCACTTGAGGCCTGGTAGTACTACAGCTCATTGTCATCATGCTGCCATCAACATCTATCCTGCTGCCATACTGCCCATTGATGTAGATCATGTGCTGTCCAGCACATGTGACCATGTGTACATGTCTTCAATTTTTCTCCTCAATCAGACTCACAGAGTGGACGTGGCTACTTCAGACACTGACCTTTGCAGGGCTTCTACATGCTGCAGCAGGGAATGCTGGATCTTCTTGTACCTGCTGCACAGAGACCATCAGGAGTGCCTGCTGGGCAGATATGAGGACACCCTTTACAAGGTGGATGCTTGGTAGAAGCTTGCCAGAAACCTTAGTGGTGACACTGGCATTATTCACTCTGGATATAATGCTGCCACTGGTGACATGTAGAGGTATCACCCAGACCTTCTCCTTCAATGTGAAGAAGAAGCTAGGGAGGGGGAACAAACGCCTTTTTGTAAGTCGTATTGCCATGCACTGGCACGGTGCAGTAGGCCTTGCACATGCAGCTGTATTTGTCTTCACTTGTCATAGATATGCTGATCTGATTGTGTTTTCTGATGGCTCAGGAGGTGGAAGCTAATAGGCTGAGTTCTGGAGTTAATGGGAGTAAGTGCAAGGTACTGCTGGACATTCTGTAGTAGTTCAATAAAATGTACTACACATGTTTTTGTGCTTTTTTTTGCTTCTATCTCTCTCTCTCTCTCACCTTTTTTTAAATTATTCTCTGTTTCACATTGCTTTTTTGTAATTCTTCATTTATTTTCATTTTCAGTCATGGCACAAGAGCTGGGTAGCAGCAACTACTATGTTCTATACCAGCCACTGCACCAACTAATGGGTCCCCAGTGGTCCCTAGGCCGTCTTCTTGATGAGTGATGAAGGTCAACCTGCAGAAGGTGACCTTGAAGCTTACTGGTGGACTTTCTAAGCACCTCACCAGAAGAGGGAGAAGGCTCCTCTTCTGAGAATGGCATGGAGGGGCCCATCTGGGTCATACAGAGAGAAGTACAGGGACTGCTGGAGATTGAGGTAGGCTGGCAACATGATGCTTGGATTGGCACACTGGAGCAGCTCTTCATGTGACTGGTAGAGCTGCAAGTTTGGCTGGCCCTGACCATCAAGCTAAAAGAGTCAGTATCTGTCTATGATGTCAGCCACAGAGGTGACGCAACATCAGGATGGGTTCACCTCTAGGCTGAGCTGGAAGACCCACTGTACCCCTCCTTTTTACCATCATTGTATGTGTCTCACCATCCTTTTTGTAATCTACACATCCCCATTACCAGTTATCAACCCTTTATCAATCTGTGTCACTACTTCATCGATACACCTTTATATGTCACCATCTCTCCCCATCATAGGTTCATAGGTTCATAGGTAGGTACTAGGCTATCGGACCAAGGGCCTATGTAAGCCTAGCCAGCAAGATACCATAGCTTACGTCACCCAGGAAAGTTATTTTCCTCTGCCACTGTCCAGCAGAGACAGAGAAGTGATCGCCGGGGTGTATTTCCTATTTTCCATCCACTCATCAAGATTTTTCTTGAAGAGTGCTAATGAAGAACTTTGCTTGACATAGATGGGCAGCTTGTTCCAGAGTATAGGAAGTCTCTGGGACAGGAATCTATCCCTCCAGCATGTCCTGTTTATTGTGGTGATAAGGTTTAGGTCCCTAGAGCGTGTAGCTTGGAGGGATTGGGATTTCTTTAGGTGTAGCATGTCCAACAGCTCTGGGTTTGACATAGCTTTATATGTTAGGCAGAGATCACCTTGGAGTAGGCGATATGCTATGGAGTAAAGCTGGAGTTTTTTGAGGAGGTCAGTGTAGGGCATTTGTTTGAGGCCAGTAATCCTCTTTGTGAGGTACTTCTGAGGCCTTTCCAGCTGCTGCAGATGTCTTGTGAGGTACATTACAAAAGGGGCATTGTACTCTATAATGGGTCTAATGAGTGACAAGTAGAGTGGAACAATGACCTCTTTTTTCCTGGATGAGAACCCTTTTATGATGAGGTGTGCCACACAGAAGGACTTCCTGACTACTGTGGTGATGTGACTATCAAAAGAGAGACTACTGTCCACCTGGGTCCCAAGGTCTCTTATCACACATCTGGTGTTAAGTAGATTGCTGCCTATGTGGTAGTTCATGGGTACACTGATTTTTACCAAAGGGGATGACTGCACTTTTTGGCATTGAGCTTGAGGCCATGGCTCTGACACCAGGCATCTGTCTCAGTGAGGCCATTCTGTAGGATGTCCACATCATTTGGGGACTTGACTATGGCTCCTAGTTTGCAGTTATCTGAGAACTTCATCAGCCAGAGGCCTTCTGTGTTAGCCTGTACTTCAGAGAAGTAGATACCAAACAGGAGAGGTCCCAGGACGGAACCCTGTGGCACTCCACTTGTCACTGCCTTGAGGTCAGATTTGGAGTCTGCAACTTTTACAGTGTGGGTTCTGTCAGTGAGCCAGTTGGCAACCCAACTTGTGACGTAGGGATTTATACCTAGTTTAGTGAGTTTAGCTATAACTCCAAAATGGGGGATGGTGTCGAAAGCCTTGGCGAGGTCAAGATAGGCTGTGTGAACCACCTTACTCTCATCCACAGCTTTGGTGACTGCCTCAAAGAAGTCAATCAGGTTCAGGAGGCATGATCTGCCTTTCACAAACCTGAACTGGGTGGGATCCAGAGTTTGGAGGTTACCAATGTTTTTGTTTATGAGTTCCATGATGATACGTTCCATGGCCTTGCAGACCAGGCTCATCAGGTTAATAGGTCGATAGTTCCCGGGATCAGTGGTGGCTCCCCCTTTATGGAGTGGGATAACTGTTGCTGTGCACCATTCAGTGAGCACAGAGCCTGATGCAAGGCTATTATTGAACATGGTGCTTAGGTGGGGAGCCAGTCCATTCTGAAGTTCGTGTAAAATGCAGCCTGGGATGTTTTCCGGTCCCATGGATGCTGTGTTTTTGGCTTTAGCGAGTGCAGCTTTTACCTGCATAGTTGTGATTACAGGGACTCTGCATTCTTCCTGTATAGATATGGGCCCTTTAGGGGTGAGGGGGGGGGGGTAAAGTTAGCACTGAACTGATCTGCCAGGATGTTGGCAATATCAGTTGGTTCTGTAATTTTCATGCCTTTGTGCTGTAACTCAGAGCAGATCTGGGTGTTGCCATCTAGATTCTTGACATAGCTATAGAATGCTTTGTGGTTGTCCTTGGATTTAGTGGCAATTTTGTTTTCATAGCTAGCTTTGGAGGATCTTATAAGGGATCTCAGCTTCTTACTGAGGCTGATGAGGGAGCTCCTCCATTCATGGGATTTTACTCTCTTTTGCAACAGTTTCTTCCTTCTGTTGTACAGTTTGTTTATGGCAGGGGACCACCAGATTGGCTTCCTTTTTTTGCAGGATAGTGTCTTGGTTCTGTTTGGGATAGCACGATCCATGCACTCGTGTAAGTGCTTATAGAGTGCATTTGTGTAGGATTCAGCAGTTGTAACTGTATTGTCCATCTACATGGGTGTCATGAAGTTCACCACTTTTGTCTTAAGAAGCATGAAGTTGGCTTTGGAGAAATGTTTTACTATGGTTTCCTTAATGGGGGGGTGGGGGAAGGATGTGGATATCAAGGGTGATAAGCTTATGGTCGGATCGGACCAACGAGGAGTTGACTTCAGGTGTGGAACACCGGTCACTCATGTTGGTAATGACTAGGTCTAGGATATTGTTGCCCCTGGTGGGGGTGTGGATAAGTTGATCTAGCGCACTGGAGTTTATGAATTCCAGAAAGCGTTGAGCTAAGGAGTTGGTACATGAGTAGCTTTCCCAGTTAATGGTGGGATAGTTGAAGTCGCCCATTATTAGGGTGTTTGGTTGAACCCTAATATTTTCCAGTACATCAAGAAAAGAGGAGTGGGAATCCTGGGGCATGGTGGGTGATCTGTAGCAAGCTACAATTTGGATTGCAATTTTGCCCAGTTAGTTGCACTTTGATAACCTTGGATGCATTATGCTGAGCAACTAGCCTGGAGGTGTGGATATCCTTAATGAATATGGACACACCTCCGCCTTTGGTGCTTCGGTCCAGGTTACATGGCCGAAAAGTGTGGTATGAGTTATAGCCTGGTAGTGCAGGGGTGCTCTCTGGAGCCTTGAACCAGGTCTCAGTCACTGCACAGATATTGATGTTCTCCATTTTAAGGAGTGCCTCGAGTGAGTGCATTTTGAGATTTAGACTTCTAGCATTGAGTAGCATTACCTTCAGTTTTTGCTTGCCTGTTCCTGTTATGGTGGTGAATTTGTTATTTGAACCCTGCCTGAAAAAGGCATTATAGGGGCAGCAAGAGCCTTAGCCAGTATCCGGAATCCCAGGGGCGACAGGTGCAGGCCATCTGTGGCAAGGCATCGTGGTCTGTCGACCATGTCATCCCAAGCAGACAGATACTGGATCCACTTAGAATGACACCAGAAACTTAACCAATTGTTGAAGTCAATCATTTTGTCCTTGTACTGTGGCATCATTCTGGGCAATGGCAGAATGCTACTCAGGGCTAGGGTCATACCTGCCTGGGCTACAAGACTGGAGAGCTCTTCCATGTCTCTTTTCATGTAGTCCAGGGAGGTATGTTTCAGGTCATTCACACCAACATGGACAATGACAGAGTCATATTTGTACTTGGTGTGGAGTGACCCGAGTGCATGGGCTATGTGGCAGATCCTGGCACCCGACAAGCAGCTGACAGTAACCTTCTCCTTGTCTAGCCTGGTGAGTGAGGCATCAGTGTGCCTGACTATAGAGTCACCTATGACTAGTGTGTTGGGTACGTTGTTTTGCCTTATTGGCTGTGGTTGAGTTGCATACTGAGTCTGTGGGCTATGTGTCATTTGGGTTGTGTTGGGGGATGGAGGTTGCTTGAGTTTCTGCTTTGGAGGTCTCTATTGCTTAGACAGATTATTATTGAGAGCCTCTGTGAATGTTTTTGTGTTACTGTGTGTGGATTTTGGTGGTGTAGATTTAGTGAAACTATGTGATGAGTGTGGTGTGGTGCAAATGTTTACCTTCTCCTCATGACTGTCAAGTTCAGTCTTGGTTAGAGAGAGCTTTACCTCCAGTTTGGTTAGATAAGTGCATCTCTCACAGGTTGTAGTGTTGGGTGGTAGGAGAGGGTTGTCAGTGTACATGAGGCAATTTCTACATTTCCTCAATATGCCCAGATTCATCAGATAGACAGGAGAGAACACTGGGAGCTGACCCTTGGACATGCCTGAATAAAAAACTATTTTCCTCTAGATAAGTGAGGAAAGTGAGTACAAGAGCTGTTTTTCTCTAAGCAAGTGAGAAAAGTAATTACAAAAACTGTTTCCCTCTAGGTAATGAGGAAGATAGAGTGCTATAGTAATTAGTAGCTTATTTAGTGCTTACAAGTTCTGAACAAGTGCAGAGCATGAACAAGTAAATTTAAGTGTTAAAACTAAGAATCTGTATCTGCACTAGATGAGTTACAGGACAGGAACAAGTGCAAATGCAGGCTTTCAAATCAGAAAGTTGAGAGAGATGGAAGAGATTGCCCAAACGGCCAATAACTACAATTTCTGGGCCAGAAACACTCCTTATGTGGTAGACAGGTTACCTGGCGCTTACCACTCCCACTGGTAAGCTAGAAGACTTCCCTCCAACACAGAAAGGCTTGGGGGGCTCAGAAGCTTACATGCAGTCCTGGATACAGCAAATCTGTATCTGGAATACTAGTTACAGGAAAGGTAGGAAACAGGCTTACAGTTTTTTTATTTTTTTTTTACAGAAAAGTAGCAAAGACAGTAGTAAAAAACAATTCACATGCAGTGCAAGCTAGCACATTTGAGTCTGCAGAAATATTAGACCAAAAACAGTTTAAAAAATGCAATTAAATTAAAAAGGACTAAAAGCAAGTGCAGAAAGAGTTTATTAGGTAGAATGTGGTAAAGAGATGGGACTGGGGGAGTGTCCCAGATCAAATCTACAGTGGGGCGGGCAAGTGCAAAAGCCACCAAATTTAAACTACAAACCAAAAATAGGGAGGGTGGGTGAGACAAAACAGTTTCAACAGAGATCTAAGCAACAACTAACAGTACAAACTTTAAAACCAAAAAAATATTCTCAGCTCTGTATATTTGCCCATCAGTCTCTCAGAACAGTGAGACAACAGTTTCAACACAGATCTAAGCAACAATTAACAAACTCTATAACCAAAAAAAATATACTCAGCTCTGTATAATTGTAGATAATCTGTAAGGCAGTCTCTCAGAACACAGGTTCCAGCAATTTTTAGTTTAGTCTTTGTCTGTCTGTATTCTCTGTTTGTGTGCCTCTGCCAGCTTCCTTATACCCTCTCTTCTTTCCCATTTCTTCTTTCCTATAATCTCCTTCTACCATTTTTGGAAAAAGAAAAATGGGTACCTGTCCACCTCAAAAAAGAATACCATCCTTTCTACCCTACCTTACCCCTTATGCTGTCCTTCTATGTGTTCCTCTGCTTGCTGTTGCCCATGTCTGCCATTTCTCTATCCCTTTTCCTCTACATATATATAATGACAATGCATGCCCCTGTGCTCTGATGTCCTTTTATGGGCTACAGACAGTTTACAGATTACAGCTAAATGACAGGTTAATGCATGTGAGAACATGCATAGCATTGGATACATGACCTCCATGTCTCTGTATCTGTAGATCATGTGACCACCATAATGCAATCTGTGTTGTAAAATGGTTGCTGTTGGTAACATCAGTGGGAATCTTTCACTCTCCAGCTTTGCCTGTGGCATGACTGCATCATGCCTCCTCATATGCCTGCATTATCAGCATCAGACCTTGTCAGTCTACATAATGTATAACATTTATCACTGTGCAGCCGTGTTATGCAGCCTTCTGAGTACCCATCCATCATTTCTGTTTAGGGTGAGGAAATGAAGTAAATATCCAGAACATGTCAGAGTTGAGCTGACATTACATCAGAAGTTTAAAAAAAAACATATTTGTTTTTTACATATAAGTGACATATTTTATTACATAGCCCAGCAAACTTCAGCATTGAGTGGTAAGTAAATATTTAAGATGGAATGTCAGTCCTTGGTCTATGATGTACTTGAGAATTCAATTATGTAAGTCCCTGAAATGTATTTATTTATAACATTTATATATCAGGAAAGTTGAACTGGGCATAAAATTCCTTTCCAGCAGAGGCCCAAGGAGGAAAGCACCAAGGACAATGATGGTACCAAGTCATAAAAAAACAAAACAAAAAGACAAAGTACAGAAGAAGCAAAAATTGAAGCCAAGATTGAACAATGCAGTACACTGCACATAATTACAACACAGTGCATTAACAGATAAGTACATTACATAATGTTAATAGATAATTAATAATACCTCCTAATAGAATGTTGTAGTATTGAGGTATTATGTGCTAGCTGAGTCACAATTGCCATTATGTTACTGATACCTTAAATATTATTGATAATGCAGTAGTTCAATAAAGTATATAATATAGTACAGGACAGAGGAAAAACAGAGGAAGTTAGAGATGAATAACCAAAATGGACTCCTTCAAATTAGTGTGAACTGTAACAAAGTTAACCACACAAGAAAGACACATTGACTTCCACCTCAGGTTAAAATTTTAATTCACACACAATACAGTTAGGCACTTTCATTCCTAATTAGGAACTTTATCAGAACTAAAACAATTAATGCAGTACCACCCCTTTTTATTACTAAGTAAAAGGTCACATGTAAAACATCACTCAATCAAATAATTTAACAAAAATGTTTACTATGTGTGCCTTTACAACTAACTTTCTTCAAATATTGCTACACAAAAAATACAATTATAAAGACACAGATATATATAATACTTAAATTGAGTAATTATATTCAACAACTTTTAAATATAAAGTAATATTAATCAATATATTATCATGGCCTTGTAAGGACCACGCCTTTCAGGCTTGCTGACCTTTTCAAGTACAAAAAAATAAAAACTTCTTAAAATTATTACAAGAAACAGCATTGTTATTAGAGTATTAGTAAAAGCCTTTTTCTTAATTGTATAAATATATTCTTATATTCTTATATGCAGTAAACTCTCAGTTTTGCCTACTTAAAATGAGGGACATTCAATACAAATGGCAAGATATAACCCTACCATCACTATTGCAATTCATCATACCAGGGCTAGATATAACTTTGTTGTAATTAGCCACTGTGGTATTGGTAACATCTAAAATGGATATGCACTGTGAACCAGCACCACATTTTTTTCCTACCCACAGGAAGGTTAACATTGAATCTAAGAATGTGACTTATCCTTTCCAACATCCCTTTCAAATAATTCCCTCTCTTAAATACTTAAGTAGGGGGTCATGCCAAACATCTCAATTAGTCCACTTGCTCCTAAAATTCTTGTCCATATTTTTATTCATTGTCTCCTTAACAATTCGATACAATTGTTGTTAAATGGTAAAATCATAGTCCTGTTATAAAAGTTCCCCTCAGCCATTTTTAGAAACTTCACTATTCCCAAAAGTACTAGTTAAAATAGGAGAAATTGTGTCTTTCATTCTTTCTGTCATTACATTACATTACCTATTTCATCTAACATAAATCAGAGATAGCCCCTTTCCAAATATAACTTTTTTAAAAATTCTAAATCATTGAGAAACATGCTATCCTGCATTATTAATCTAGAAAGATGCATTATTTGTCCTTTTACCATTTTTTTTGCCACTTAAGGTGGCAACTAGTAAAATATAAATAACTGTTGGAAAAAAGTGGTGTTACATTAAATAATTGAATCAAATATGTTCTCTCTATAATTTTTAAAATACATAAATATCTAAATAATTTATCTTATCACAATTTTGCTCACAGGTAAATTGAAGGGAACTGCTGATATTATTAATGCAATAAAAATGCATCAAATTTTTCCAATCTCCTTTCCAAAAAATAAAAATATTGTCCAATAACCACCAATAAGGTGCAACTTCATTCCAAAATCTGCTACTGAAGACATATTTCTTCTCCCATGTTAATACCACAGTGTTAGCAAAAATGGAGACTGCAGAGGTACCCATAGCTACCCCTTTTTCCTGGTGGTAATATTCCCCACCAAAGTAAACATAGTTGTATTTAAGAACATTTTCTATACATTGTTCAATAAAAATTCATTCAAAATCTGTTAATGATCAGTCACTCATAAGTGCATCATGAAACCACTCTAAACCCACATTGTGTGAAATGACTCAATACAAATCCCTGACAACAATGGTCATTATCCACAAATTCTTTTCAGATTGCACAATGATATATATTTTTAAATCCTATGAGTCTTTCGCAACATGCTCACAGTCTGCCAAATAATTATTAAGTGTTGTATCAACAAATTCAGCAAGGGCCCCCCTTGGACCCTGCTGGTGATACTGTGGGGAACAAAGGTGACCAATGGAATTTTTATGAACTTTAGGTATGCCAAGTATCACTGGCACAACTGGATTACTGACTTTTAAAAACTTCAAAAACCCAGGGGTTGACTGATAATCAAACACACAGTCATTAATTCATAAATCCATCTTCCTATATACCACATTCATTTTGTTCCTTGATGCCAAAAAATAAAACTCACTCTCATTAAGCTATGCCAGCATTTTACCCAAACAGTCTAAACTATTCATAATGACTACTCCACCCTCTTTATTAGGTTTCATAATCCTTATTGTTTTATCAGATGTTAAGGTATTAAGAAGTTCATGTTGTTGTTTAGATAAATTGAAAAAGGTTTCTTTCTCTGAAGCCATGCTATTTATATCAATCTCACATGTTGTTGTTTTTTTCAAACATCAAAAGTGGAGATAATAAGGGAAGATTAAATATAGCTCTGTTGAACTGAGCATTGTCAACATGGCAATCTTGCTCATTTAAAAGACTCAGATTTAATTTGCGAGCAATAATTTTAGTGAAATCAATAAATCCACTCTAGTAAACATTTGGGAACAAAAGTAAAGCCCTTTTTAAAAAGCTCAACAAAATTATAGTCAATAATAAAAGAGCTTAAATTATAAATTTTGAATCCATCGATGTCACACAAAGTACCTGGAGGAGATGAAGTCACAAAATCTATCATCCCCATCCTCTCTTCATTGTCTGGTCCTCCCATTTCTGTTTCCCCTTGAAAATGTCCCTGGTATGCATTGTTTGAATCCACAGCCTTCATTTTGGATGTTAAACATTTCAATCTCCTCACAGCAGGTTCCTCTAAAAAATCTCTTTATCAAACACATCCAAGATATCCAATGGACCGCTGGGGTTTAAGGACAATGGAGCATTTGGAGAAACTTTATTTTTTTTAACCATCCCAGTCTTCTGTAAGGGTTTAGGGTATGCTTTGTTATTTTCATAATAATTTTATCCCTTAAGAATGTACTTGGTTTTCTTTTTACAGTAGCTTTAACCTTGCTGTTGATATAAAGGAAGATGTTATTATAATCATCTTTCACAGTAGAAATAATAAGTCCAAACTAGTCTCTTTATGAAGATCACCAAATTGTTTGGATAGGTTTTGGACAGAAACCAGGAAGTAAAGATTATGATGAAAAGGAGGGATTATTTATCATCTGTTATTCATACTGGGATCATGTTGATTAAAAGGTTGCTTAATACAGGAATGTGGTTACAAATCTACACAGGAGATGAATAAACAGCAGGCTTATATGGAGTCAGAAGTTGATTATTTTTATTTATATAGATAACTTGTATAGAGGCAATAGCAATTTGATGATTAATCATAACTTGGGAAATACAGGATTAAAGTAATTTAAGGATTATCAGTAGTTATGAGTAAAGGCATTGAAGAGTTCAAGCCAGTTTAGCTCTTTGAAAGCCAAACAGTGGTGGGTAATATTAGGCCAGTTTGGGGAAAATGTAGTTATTTTACTATAGCACTGTTGAAGTTTAATGGTTACAGAGGAAGTTAGGTTAGTCAAACCTGGGGAAGCATAAAGGAGGGTTGGTAGTAGATAGGCTGAGGCAATGTTTATTCTGGAAGTCTCTGTTAAGAATGGTTTAGCTGTGTAGAGACTATCCATTTATTTGTTTGTTTTTTGTTTTTGTTTTTTTTTTTGCTTCACTGTGTGTGTGTGTGTGTGTGTGTGTGTGTGTGTGTGTGTGTGTGTGTGTGTGTGTGTGTGTGTGTGTGTGTGTGTGATTTTTATTACTTGTATTATGTGGGGATAAAATTTCATTTCAACATCAATGATAACTTCCAGCAGTTTGGTGTATGATACTAGTTCAATTCTTGTATTATTTAAGAATGTTATACTGAAGAGATTTTTGAGTGTTGCATTGTATGGGTGAACACCGTTAATTTTTTTTCTTGAGGTTGAGGAGAAGTTAGGGAATTGTTAAGCCAGGTTTCAATGGAAGAGAAGGATTATTATGTTAGTTGTAGAATAGACAAGCTTTTATCTGTACAAATAAGTGAAGAGTCATTGATATGTTTAAAAACTGAAGCATGCCTAGATTCAGACTGTAAGTCATTGATGAACAGATAAAATAGTAAGGGATCTAATATGGACCCATGGGGAACATCAATAGATATGGGCAGGAATGAGGAGTAATCATGCTTCCATTTTGCATCTTGAGCTGTCTTAGTTAAGTAAATGTAGGGAATGGGTAAACTGTACATAGGCACCCTGATTGGAGAATGAATGTTCTCCAGCAGGGTGTTAGTGTACAGGTAATGCCCACTGAAAATGAGACTGATGTTTTATGGCAGCATATTAAGGTGCTGTGAAACTCGAACAGTAAGGAAACTAACAGCTGACATTATTTTGTGCCCACTAAGCAGCACTTGTGTGCTTGGTGAGCGTAAAATTAAAATAAATAGACCCCGGGATTCATGAAGCTTGTGCCAGATGCAGGCGTAGCGTAGGCGGAATAACGCCAAATATGGCCATCGAGTGATTCAGGTACGATCCAATACCACGTGCACTACCGGCATACGCCAGAACTGTGCAGCCCTCGGCATAGGTATGCTAATCACCCCATGTGCAGTGTCGCACCATGCAAATGAAGGCAGATAGTGATTCATGAAGTTGTTTCAGGTGTAGCGTAAGCCCACGGAAATGTAAACCAAAAAACACTGTTTACATTTTCCCAAACAGAACATCGGAGCAATGGAAGCGGACCAGACTCATGTATTACAAAGTTAACATATGCCAATGGAGAAATACACAGCCAATGGCATAAGAAAAGATGCACAACACCTAAAAAACAACATTTAATGTCATGTCCACAGTAAAGCACAGTACAACCGCAGGGCATGTGTGCGCAAACTGGAACATAAAGAAATTATATAAAAATGTCATAAAATCGCAATGTAATACAAATCAGGTTTACCCCATAATACACAATGGTAGGCATGGAACACCACAACCAAGGTGCAAGGGTTGCTAAGGGCCTGCGACAGTGTTCAGCATGGTAACTATGAATTAGTAGTCAATGCCATGCAAATGAGGCAGATAATACCGAATCGCAAATGTCCCGCCGGATGAAGGTTGTACCATACGGCGCAGCGCTATAACACCGAGGAGTGGCTCAGAGGAGATACATGACAGCAGCAGAGGGGTGTGCCACCGTAGCAGTAAGCACATTGGAGAAATGCAAATCTGGCCTGGCCATTGCTAAGCAAAGCTGCAGGACAGGGGTGGGGAGGAAGGTATAGAATCGTTTAGCTGAGAGCACACATGGTGCCCAAAAGCGCATGTGTACGGGGATGAAAACATGCCCGAAACCCAGTAAGCGGATGCACACGCTGCGAACAATAGCACAAACAGGAAGGTCAGGGGAAGAAAAGAAGGAAATGTCGCAGTAGGGTAATTGGAGTACTAATGAGCAATCAACACCAATCAACTCACGGCGGCCAATCGACGGCAGCTGACAAGTCTGCTCGCAGTAACCTGCAAAACAGGATAGGAGAGGCATTGGAATGCAAAAAAAGGAGGGGAAGCATTGGATTGCAAAGATAGGAGATCTGTCATAGCAGAGCAAAGCAAACCGACAGTAGACCGGCAATAGCACACATTACGCAAGATATGCCAGGTCTAGGAAAGTACAAATGAAAGCAGGCTGCTGGATGCATGCCAGAAAATGGTAGGTGGAACGTGCAGAAATGTAAAGGGAAGGTCAAGAGGTAATCCACGTCAGCCATATGTAATTCAACACCAAAGGCACCACAATAGTAGTTCCGGTAGTAAAACACATAAGATACCCTGTAGCTATGATCGTACATACACACCCTATGACATCATCGGTGTTCACAGCACAATAGTATAAAGTGTGAAAGCACCCTACACACACCTGTGTATTCCCAAATACCGCACCATAGGTGTAAACACATGGGGAACTTTTAAAATGTACATGTTGGGAGCTGCCATAGCTGTGATTCATCAGCATGTGTTAGAGACTGACGGTGTTGTGGAGGATGATGCCGACAACCACTGCAGGCCCCGGAGGAGGAGAAGAGTGTTCAGACCAAGGGTAATCTACCAGGGGCTACATGATCTGGAGATAGTAGAGCGTTACAGGGTGGACAGGGACATCCTACAGCAAATAGTGGAGCTGTGCCGGCCACGCCTGAGAACCAGAAACAACAGAGGGGAACCCATCCCAGTGGACATGAAGGTATGTGTAAGCTTGCAAATACTAGCCACAGGTACCTTTCAAAGGCCAACTGGAGATATAATGGGGATCTCACAGACATCAGCATCCAGGGTACTACACCAGTTCCTGGATGCCATGTTACCACATGCCAATGAGCATATATACTTCCCCCAAACACAGGAGGAGTTGGCCAGCAATATGCGTCACTTCCACCATGTGGCACACTACCCGGAGGTACTGGGTGCGATAGACTGCATGCACATACAAATCAAGTCACCACCCGGTGAGCATGGTAGGTGCTACATAAACCGCAAGGGATTCCACTCCATCAACTGCCAGGTCGTATGCAATGCCCAGGGCATTGTCATGGATGTGTGTGCTGGCAGCCCTGGAAGCTACCATGACTCCCATATCTGGCATGCCTCACAGCTGCATCAGGTATTTGACAGGGGGGACATACCACATGGCCACCTTGTGGGGGATGCTGGCTATGCACTGGAGCCATGGATGATGACTCCCATCAGAAATACACACATACCCATGCAAGAACACCATAATGAGGCACACGCACAAACCAGAATCATCATAGAGCGTGTGTTCGGGATGCTGAAATCACAGTTCCGGTGCTTGGACACATCTGGTGGAGCCTTGCAGTACTCTCCAGGCACGTGTGCCCACATCATCATAGTATGTGCCATGGTACATAATATGATCCTGCGGAAACAGCTGCAGCAGGGACAAAATGGTGAAGGCCCTCATAGCCCACCGCAATTGCCAAGGCCATCACAGGCACAGAGGGATTCAGACCATGAACACACTGTGCCAGCCCTAGTAGGCAGACGGAGGCGTGCCCAATATGCCTATGCCTTGGCAAAGAGAGAACGCATAGCACATACTTTGATAGTGTATGCCCCTACGGACTGACACACCACTCCACCTGCACACACAGTAAAATGGATGGCACACAAACACGACCACCTGTAAACTGTAATGTATAGGTGGCCCATTGTGTGAATCCTACATAGGCAGCCCTCAAGCATTGTACACACAACAGCTATCGGAACACGGAATGTCAACACCTGAACAGTACATGTGCCTATCAGCATATGGTGGTGCTGTGTGTATAGGTTCCCAGGTATATCGGTAGGTACATGGCCGATTGTCAGAAGCCATACACCAAATGGGACAAACAGTGTCCGCTATCGCCACAACATCGAGTAACCAACTGTCGCTTAGTGGAGCAGAGGCAATTGTGGGAGCACATGTGCGTAAGCACTGTTCTGCACACACTCAGCACGGAGTCCCTGGTGCGTTAATGAGGGGCTCCACATAATATAATCATGGATGTTGTGTCAAGGCATGGGGTGTACCCATGACAGGTATTCGTCACCCCAGCATGCTCCACCTACGGTCGTTTGAAGGTGTAGCACAGTATCGTGTGTGGCTCACTGTGATATACATACCCAATGCCGGAGCACATCCAGTAAACATCACATGGGCATACCATTAACTGGACTCAGCAATATGTAAACTAACTGAGTTACCCATGCGAGTGCAGTATGGAGTAACAGCCGTAGTATACTCCACGTACAAAACGACATAACACGTGTGCAAATCCCAGATGGCCATGTGTTAAATGCAGTGATCGTCATGCATGTTCCCGGTCCCACATCCTGCAAGGGATGTAATGTAATCCCGAAGGCACGAGTAATGCATGTCGGATGCAGGTCATCAGATCATATGTGTAGCACACGTTAGCGGGAATATGCATTGCCCACTGCTGGTAAGAGACGTTTAAATATGACTATATGGATATGCGCGAAACAGGGATAAGCTTCTCCGAATATCGCGCAGATCACGGTCAATGATGTCCAGAACAGGTGAAACCAGCATTAATCACCCCTGTACTAATAGCACCTGCTCTGAAGGGTAAAACGACCACTGCCAGGAGTAGAACACGCAATCATGTATAGAATCACCTAACATTATTGCTAGCCAAGATGTACCTATGGTAGGGTTGCCACCTCTTCAAATGACCAATGTGGGACATGCATCAGATGTCTGCAGGCCGACACATACACCCGGCCAGTACGAAATTGAGAACTTCACTGTTTTGCCTAGATAAAAGCTCATCCTTGTAATGTTTACTTACTTATTCTGTTTCTAGAACATATAGGTGGTTCAGATACAGAATAACTGTTTTATGCAATTATTACATAAACTATAGGAAATAAGTATGTTCTAAAATCTCAGGACATTTGCCATGTTTACAAATATTATGCAGGACACAACTGCCCAAAGAGGGACTGTCCCTCGCAGAGTGGGACAGCTGGTAACCCTAACCTACGGCAGGTGTGTAATGTGACAGGTACAGACACAAACGTGCGGAGTCCAGGAAACAGTATACACCAACAAGTACACAATGAAAGGTGTAGCTTGCCTGTCACTTTCCCCGTCAGATATATATATATATATATATATATATATATATATATATATATATATATATATATATACACACATATATACATATATATAATACAGGTAGAAAGGGCGATAGAGTGATATATGTTGATACATACGGATTCAGCGATATCTGCAAATATATATAGATAGGTCAACGACATCCATAACACCTTGGAGGTACAAATAAATAGGATACCGCCAACTATGGAATGTGTGACATACCGACATGCGTAACCACGAAGCTGAAAGACCGAAAGAACACAGTACCGGAACAGTACAACCGCGAGTAATAGTATGATGATATGAAGGGACATTTAGTTACCGCTGCCAGTGTTGCGGTCCACATAGGTACTGTGTTCAACTGTGTTTGTGAGTGCTGTAGTCTGTGTATGTGTGTGTTGAGGGTGCCGTGTGCATCCCCGTGTGACTGTAATGTGTGTGTCCGCATCATGTGTCTGTTAGTGCCAACTCGGAGGTAGATCATTACGGTAGGTGTGGATATAGCTAGCCGTAGGCATACGGTTACCACCTGTCCCACATTAGGAGGGACAGCCCCTCCCTGGGCAGGTGTGTCCTGACATAAATCATTACAAAGGGCAAATGTCCGGGATTGTAGGACATTAAAATGTCTCATATATAATGTAATAGTTGCATTAAATAGTTATGCCTGTATGTAAGAAACGTAAATGTTACATGCAATATGATAAGTAGCCAAAGTCCCACAATAGGTATGTATTGAGGATAAAAGTATGTGCTAACCTGTGTACTGACCGTGGCTATGTGTTGGCCTGTATACACCGCTGTGCATCCCGCAAATGTCCAACAATGGCCATATGAAAATGTGGCAACCCATGGCAAAGAGATTGTGTTACCAACACAACTGCAATGACTGCAAATATCTGGGACAGAAATACATGGGATAGCTGTCATTTAGACATATCCCTTTACATATCGCTGCAATTCCGGAGGTATGGAAGTAGCAACCTCACCTGCATACTATATAGAAACCAATTAACAATGGCCCAATGTACAATCCCGTAACATAAGTCTACTAACTGATAGCTCTTTAATTAGGGATGGGGCCCACACACATATATCTGGAATATGTAGAAATGCAAGCCCCACAAACCTGTATATGCTACGTACACCCACTGACATCCCCCACACTAGAAACCATAGCAATACAGACTGTAATAACAGCACAAACATCCAGTCAGTCAATTACATCTGCAGAACCATCAACATACCTTGTGAGAGACACAATTAAAGGCGCCATGCAAAATTGCAGCCGTTATATAATGGAACAAACGGCGATGTTACAGGTTTTGTTTGCAATAGTCCGTTATCAGACGTTGGGATGACAGGTACACCCACATGTTGAACCACATACTCTAGCAGTCACACACAATCCACGGGGGACATGAATCCAAAGTATAATTGTCTCTATGCATAGCAGTTGCAATTACACATAACAAAACACAATACAGGCTGTCTCCCCGAAGGTAGGGAAAATCGGCAACACCCAAGTGGAGAATTCAATTATACCCCACTGTTGCCGTGTAATTGGCGAATGGAATAGCTGCACAGCTGATATGCAAGTAATTAGTCACTCAGGAACACCAATTGGCGGGTGGAAACCACATGTTACAGGTATCAACGTATATAAGGATGACTTGCCAGACATTCAAACCATATGCTCAAACAAAATACCTGTTTAAGCAGTGTTCGAGAGATAGAGATGAAAGTCCGTAATGATAACAAGGTATGTAGAACACTCGGTATGTACGTTTATGTATAGCATGTTTTTTATTAATTATTTACTGTATGTATAGCCTGGTTTGCATTAATTAAAAGTGTCCACAATGCATAAAGTGGGAAAAGGTATTTATGTAGTGATGTCTTGCTGAGCATACTAACGCATGTAGAAACTGTGCGTCCAGCAGTGGGCCACAAGGTACACATCACAGACACCACAAGGGATGCTACATGAGGGCTTTAAACAGAACAATTCCATACAACCCACTGTCAGTGGTAGGGTATGTCCAACAAGTACGTGCCATAGCAGGGGATAGTATATGTTGATATACTGTCACAGTAGGCATGTGTATGGGCATATAACGACAATGACATGTCTAAGGTGGTCCCGCTGTGCAAGTATACTTTGCATTATGGGATACTATGTGAAATATGTGTAATGTATAATATTGTAGGTAGATATGTCAGATATTCTACACAGCATAACAGGCATACCATGCATACCAAAGGTACCGTCTATTGGCATGTACAATAACAGAATACATATGGCTTGTAGGCACAGGACATTGCAATAGCATGATAGCTAATCTAAATGGAAGGGCTACCAAGTAACCATGCACAAAGGACATGTAATAGCTTCACAGGTTCATAGTGGGGTACTATGCAGTCTGGCAAGTCCATGTGTAAGCACAACTATAGTGTTCACACCAGTGGCACCTCTCTAGGGTAGTGTCCTGTGAACAGCAGAGCCATGTGTTACCTGCACCTCTGCACAGTACAGCCACTGCAGTGATCCCTGGCGTACATGTGTCTCCCAACCACCAAGGGAGGTATCACATGAAGAGTGCTACTGAGTGTCCCTGCGTGATGTACATAGGACTCATGTTCCAAAGCATGGTGAGTGTCCGGTTTGGGAATGTAACCCTCAAGCACATCCCACTCATTGTTGCGTGTGTGCACATATCCATGAGCATGTTGCTCACAGTGGCTTTTGCTTATGTTGCGTATGTGGAGTATATTCATTAATATTGTTGTGGACATGGGCTCTGTCTGTTCAGCAGAGGTCACCCCTGAGTATGTAGTATGCAGATGTGTACAGATGTGGTGTCCATAGTTCAGCCGCATACTTTAACTGTTGGAGCTCAATAAACATCATGGCGTGTTAATGGTGTGGTATGTAAAGCTGTAGCTGTTGTGTAAGGTACACCCTAAATGGGGTGGTGTACCCTTGAATGTGTGTAGAAGTCTTGAGTTCAGAGGTACAATGGGTGCCTATGTACCAGCTACAAACCCAGTACAGATAGGTGTGGCCACGTAGAAGGATATCCACACCACAGTGGCAATACGGTAACCACAGGAGTGGGTGCGACATACGTGTGTACTACAAACATGTACAATGTGACATGTATGTAGGGGACTACCACCTATGTGATAGTCAGTGGGTGAATGGTGTAATGCAAAGGTGATGTTCATGCACCTTGTGTCATGCAGCTTGAGGCCATGATATTCATATCAGGTATCTGTCACAGTGACACCCATATGGATGGAGTCAGTATCAGCTGGTGGATCAATCATGGCACTTTGTATGCAGGGGTTTGTAAAGCTAGGCAGGGAAAGTCCCTCTGTGCTAGCCTGTACCTCAGGGAAGCATATACTGAACATGAGGGGCCCAATGACTGAGGACTGTGGTATGCCAAATGTAACTGAAATGCAGTAGGTACTATGGTATGCTACCCTCATTGTGTGTGTCCTGGCCATGAGCCACGTTGCATAACATCCGGAGACATAGGGTACGATGTGCAGGTGGATGTGTATGTTGTCAATACCAGAATGGAGAACGGTGCTGAAAGGCTATGAGAGGACAATGTAGGATGTGTGGACTCCCGTACCATCATCAACTACCCTGGTAACTGTATGAAAGGAGTCCACCAGGTGTAGGGGCCATGCTCTGGCCCTAACAAGTCCAACCCGGGTGGCATCAAAGGACCGGAGCCCAACAATGTCTCTGTGAATGACGTCCTTGATGGTGTGCCCCATAGCTGTGCAGAACAGTCCAGTCAGGTGTGTAGGACTATAGTCCCACTCGTGCATTGTGGTGCCACCTGTGTGGAGTGTGATGAATGTTGCTGTGTGCCATTCAGGGGCCACAATGTCTGATACAAGGCTATTACTGAATATGGTGGCCTAGTGGGGAGACATGTCGTTCAGAGGTTTGTGGACATCACAGCCTGGGACTTTGGAAGGTGACATGGGGCCAGTGTCCCAGGACATATAGAGTGCAGGTTAGTACTGTGTAGGTGTGACCGCAGGGACACCGCAATGTTCCTGCATGGATTGTGGCCCTGTAGTGAGTGAGATGGTGTAATGTTAGTATTGAATCCATCTGCCAGCATGTTGCCAACATCACCTGGGTCTGTAATGTTCCTGAGTGACTGTTGTATGTGAGAGCAGATGTGGGTGTTGCCATCGACTACTGACATACCACCATAATGCCTTGTGGTACACCCCAGAATGTGTCACAGTAATGTGTACGTAGCTAGTCTTGGAGTATGTGATGAGGGATCCCGTGGCCCTACCGAGGCTGACCAGTGAGTTACCCCGCCCATGGGATTGTACACCACTGTGCAACAGCCTCCACCTGTTGGTGTACATTATGTCCATGGAACTTGACCACCAGAGTGGCGTCTGTTATCTCGTGTGTACCATCATGGCTCTGTGTGGAATAGCATGATCCATGTAGTCATGTACATGCTAATGAAGTGCACTGGGGTATGTTTCAGCATTTGTATGTGCATTGTCCATCTGCACGGGTGTCATGACGTTAACAACCGCTGTCATAAGACGTCTGTAGTAGGTGTTGTAGTACTCATGTACTGTGTATGCCGTGAGGGGTGTGGTGCCGGGATGTTGCTAACAAGGTTGATTAGCATATGTTCGGAACCCACCAATAAGGGGATAACCCCAGGTGTGGAACACCAGTCACATGTTGGTAGTGGTCATGTCAAGGTTAATGTAGGTCTTGGAGGTGGTGTGTATGGGTTGATCCAGCCGAGTGGAGGTTATGACTCATGGATGTGTCGGTACATGAGTGGCTATCCCAGTTAAGTGTGGGGTAGTGTCAGTCACACATCAGTAGTAGCTGTCTGAGCCCTACTATCCAGTACACCAACAAATATGGTCTGGTAACCGTGGGGTATGTTGTTGAATCTGTAGCTTGTTACAATGTGTATAGCGGTTCCGGACACAGTTGCACGTGGAGCACCTCTGATGCATTTTGCTAAGTAACTAGCCAGGATGTGTGTACAATATAGTGGGATATGGGAACACCTCAGCTGTGGGTGTGCCGGTCCAGGTATGTGCCTGAAAGGTATGGTCTTCCATAACCTGTCATTGCAGGTGTGCTCTGCAGAGCCTAGAGGCAGGTCCCAGTCATTGCAGAGATATTGGAGTGTTGCATTATAAGGTGTGCCTTGCCTGTCTGCATCACAGAAGATGATGCAAGCATTGTGTCACATGACCCCATGTCTTGCTTGCCAGTTCCCATTCTGCTGGTGACTCTTATTGGAAACTGTGCAAGACAGGCAGTATAGAAGCAGCAAGAGCCTTACATGTGATCTGTACTCCCAGGGCTGACAGGTGCAGGTCATCTGTGCCAAAACATTGTGTTTGACCAGGCCAGTCAAAGCGGACAGATACCAGATGCCTGTGGAATGACAGCAGAAGCATAGGCAACTGTTGAAGTGACACAGTCAGTCGTTGTACAGTGGTATCGGGTCCGGATGAATGCATAATGCTCCCCAGGGCTTGGCCCACACCTTCAGGGCTACAAGACTGATGAGCTATTGCATGTCCCTGCACACGTCGTCTGTGAAGTGGCATCTCATGGCAGTCACACTAACATGGAGAATGACAGTCACATCGTACCTGGTGAGGTGTGGCATGGGTGCATAGGTTATGTTGCAGAACCAGTTACCTGACAGCAAGATGTAATCGACTATCACCTTGTGTAGCCTGCTGTGTGGAACTGCAGTGTGACCGCTTACAGAGTCACCTATGACTGGTGTGTTGTGTATGTTATAACACCCTATTGGCTGTATGTGATGGGCACACATGAGTCTGTGGGCTATAAGTTGGTGATGTTGTGTTCCGTGATGGATGGGAGCTGCCTCTGGTGCCTACACAGAGTATGGAGAGGTACTGCACAAGTCGTCCTCGTATGTGTGGCCTGTGGTGGAGATCATGTGAGACTGTGTGATGAGTGGGGTGTGTTGCGAATGTTACACATCCCCACATGACTGTCAGGTGCAGTCAGGGTTGGTGACAGCATTACCCCCAGCAGGGCTGCATAAGTGCATCCCCCACAGGCTGTAGTGTCGTATGTTGGGAGGTGAGCATTGAATGTGTACATGAGACAATTGCTCTATTGCCACATGTACGACATATCCATCATATAGTCAGGCAATAGCACTGGTACGTGACAGTTGGACATGCCTGTATATACAACCATGTCTCACAGGATATGTGCGTGTGTACAACAGCTGTTGTACCATAAGCAAGCTGGAAATTTTAGGACAGCCAGTGTACCTGTGGGAAATGTTGTGGAATGGGTGTTATATTAATCAGTAGCTCATGACATGCTCACAAGTTCTGAACAAGTGCCTAGCATGACCATACAATACAGATAGGGTGTTGGAAAATATCAACCCACAAGTGGTGACAACAGTCATAATGGGTGGCACCGCACTATAACCCTGCTGAGTATGGTGTGCATGTCCATGAACCATTATCACTGTAGATGTTAGCAGCACAGATGTACAAGACAGTACGGATGTATGATTACAAATACCTTTGTATGTCACAGGAGTGTTCTACCAGTGGCCTGTTGACAGACTCACAACTACAAAAGGTGCCAGAGTGACATGTGCATATCACACCAGTGCCAGCTACAGTAGAACAGGGTTAATGTGTAGTACTCCACCCTCATTGTAGCCCATACCACACAGACAAATGTTAGGCATCTGTGTATGTAAGGATGTGAATGGCCATGACCTATGAGGAATAGCTGTGTCAGTGTTGTGAACAACATACAGAATGGGCTGTGTGGGTGAGGTGTGTGACATATGTGCACATTCTGATGGATGATATCAGCATTGTCACCGCTAGGTGAACATCCCTGTACCCATTAACTACCACCTAGGCTGTGGTCAACATTATGGACACTGTATAAGGGATGGTGTTGTGCAGTACACCTCCCTGCCTTGGTGACATCTCCAGGCCCCTTGGGTAGTCATACGAGGTACCCATGTCATGACAGGGTGCCATCCATGAGCACAGAGATCATTGGACAGGCATATACAGCACTGGGGTGACCAATATTGGATCACATATCACCTTTAAGGGGTAATGGCCATGCATGGATGGGTGATACCAGCCTTCACAATCCTCACCTCCACTATGCAGCATGCTGTCTACCTTGCATAAAGACATTTGCTACACCATGATGATGGACATGCTACATGTCCATATCCTGATCTGTAAGACATACGTCATGGACAGCCACCGTCCTAATACTAGGATAGCCACATGCTGGACAGATCCCTGTGCCATACATGTGACATACTCTTGCCAAACCATGCAACCCTGTCCATCACAGCTGCACATGTCATCCCAGTCATACATGGTGTGATGGCCGCATGTTAGATGTAGTATCAACTGTCCAGATCAGTAATGTGGCACTGATGCACCTCGCGGTGGCATAATGGCTGTCTGTTACAGCTAGGAAACCTTGCCTGTACATGCTATGGTTGATAATCCCTGTGAATGATGTCTGACTAGCCATTGTCCCATGTCTATCACATGTACAACACAGGCGATCCGTGGCAGGATGTTGAACAGCTGTACAGTGCTGTGTAGATGTATATGGCAAAACACATGCATGTAAAGGTGTCCATGCGTATGTGTGCATTGTCACTGCTCAAGTCCATTAAGGCTGTGTCTGTGTTGATATGTGACATATACACAGCATCAAAGTCAACAGCATTACCGTGGACACATCCAGGCATGTGCAGATAGGTAAGGACACCAGTGCAGGCAAATAGACATGCCCACATCAAGACAGCATTCACATGGAGTATGAACACTGTAATGAGGTGACACACATATATGGTGACGATATCCAATGCATAACGGGTGTTACATGTGTGTGACACAAACACGTCAGTCGTGTCAGTATCATGATGATTTGCAAAGATAAATGTGCAAATGTACTAGATGTCATAGAAATGTATGTGCAGCAGTATCTCTGTACATCTCTGAAACTGTGACCTGTCACCATCATTATGTCTTACAGATAATGCCTCGTACACGCCTTCCAGCGTACAGCCGCCAGGAGGATGATGTCCTCATCCCGTACCTCCATGAGAACTACAAGGTGTTGTTCAGCCATGTGCCACAGCATGCCCAGCAGCGGGACGACCTGTGGCAGGATCTATGCAGGAGGGTGAACGATGTGGGTGGCCATAACCGCACCTACCAGCAGGTGCACAGACACTGCATGGACTTGATACGACATGCAAAACAGTGTGCCAATGCAATCGCCAGGGAACAAGGTGGAACAGGTGGTGGGCCACCAACCCAGCCCCCACTCACACACACCGAGGAGCTACTGGCCAGTCTGGGGACACCCTCAGAACAGCATCCACACACACTAGCTGCCATCGTGGAGGTGGGTGTTTCCCAACGAATGAGCCTGGAGTTGCCTGGTAAGTCAGTACTGCACATATGGCTATTATATACCATTTAGTTGCATGTGTCACTGTACGTTATGTAAAGTAACAACATATGCAAGTTATGTGGACACACATGCTGCATACTACACTATGCTACCCTGTGTATGCACACATGTGCATACTATATGCTATTATAAAGGCAAATGTGTTAACATGCACAGTGCACCCTGTGGCTGTCATACAGTCATGGATAATGTTCATACTGCTGTGTCACCCCTATACAGGTACCTCTGGCGTGCCTCACAGACATGAGTCCATTGCAGGTGAGACTGTCGTCAGTATCAGGCATGTTAAAGCATAGATCTATTTGCCATGTGGCCAGTTAACAGTTGCACACTTGATGTTCGTTCCAGTCACGATATACAGGTCGCATCACCCATCATTCACACTGGCCACCCATGTGCAATATATACAAATGAAGTAATACACCGACTTGAAACCACAGTAGTTGTCATTGCTACATGTGTGGTCAGCTGTGCATACAATGGTGGAGGTGTTCTACAATGGAGGCATATGTAGTATGCATTGGAACAACATGTGTGGTACACAAACAGTACCACACAGTGAACTGTGATATGGGCAGCCCACAGGTGTCACCATTGTGTTATATGCCCCTGCATTGGGTGCACACATTGTGATGTGCCATCTGACATGTCCCAGACACGTAGTGTTCTGGCTGCAATATCGTCACACTATCCCATGACCCATACCCCACATACCAAACATACAACCCATTGTCTGCATAGCCCTGTGGATGGTGACATATCTGACATCTATGGGTGTATGTCATATGGGACAACACAGACATGAGATAGATGGCCATCACACACATTTGGCCAACACATGTGCACACATGGCCATGGGGGATGGCCGGAGACACGTAGCCACACAGTAGATGTGCTGTGTATACACCCTGTTGCACATTGTCCACACATGGTCGAATTATAGCCTTAGTTGACTGATTATGCAGTTGATGTGGTACACTAGACATCCTAAAAGCCTGTGCACAGCTAGTGGAGGTGTCACTGAAGTCTACCATATAAGATCTGTTGAACATCACAACTGTGTCATAGTATGACAGTAGTCACCTGTAAAGCTTCCACAGACATTGACACCACATCAGGCCACAGATACTGTACATTTCCCTTGCTGCTGTAGGACATCACCATTAGCTGTGCACCTCGTGTGTGTGTTACATCAATGTCATGTGGGAAATGGTGAATTGACATGTCCGCTATGTGTGGACATGGTTGCCAGGCAGCTAAGACCCTGTAGTTGTTGTGCAGGGGTGTCATCTGTAGGTCCTCCAGTGACCTGTCACTTGACACAGCATGGTTTTGTGTGTATACACCTCAGCATCATGGGTCACAATCCACAGTTATGTCATGGGTATGCATGCAGGTATGGCTATGCAATGTGTACATATTATGCATTGTACAGCAATATAGATGCCTCATGATGCCATGCAATGGCACAGTGTCTGTACTTCACACTGTATAGCAATGTAGACGGCTCACACTACCCTTCCATGCTCATGCACATTTGCTAAACATGCATTCTATCTGTAGGGCATACAGATAACACCGCAATGTGATGCCCATTACGATGCTGTACATGTGTCAGGACATCACTGTGTCAGACATGTATGCATGTTAATGCACACGTCAGCAGATTACATGTCAAGGTCACGTCAGCCATGTGTACTGTTATAGGTTCATTCATAGGTTCATAGGTTCATACTAGGCTATCTGCCCTAGGGCATTTATAAGCCTAGCCAGAGTGTGTTTGGCTTTCGCCACCCATTTTAAATTAATTTTGCTGTGCCTTTTTTGAGGTTAGTATACTGTGCCTCTGTCTAACAGTGACACAGATGTGATAGCCGGGGTAAACCTACGATCTCCCATCCACTCATCAAGATTCCTCTTGAAGAGAGTCAATGTGGGACTCTGCCTAACCTGGACTGGGATTTTATTCCAGAGTGAAGGGAGCCTCTGGGTTATGAATCTGTCCCTCCAGCATGTCCTATTTATTTCAGTGCTGAGGTTCAAGTCTCTCGAAAGCGTGCTCGATGGGATTTGGATTTTCTGAGGTGCAGCATGTCCATTAATTCTGGGTTGGACATGGCTTTATACGTCAGGCACAGATCGCCTCTGAGCAGGCGGTATGCCACTGAGTAGAGCTGGAGTTCCTTTAACCGGGCAGCATATGGCATCTGTTTGAGCCCTTTGATCCTCTTGGTGAGGCACTTTTGGGGTCTTTCCAGTTGCTGCAGGTGTCTGGTAAGGAACATCCCAAAAGGGGCATTGTACTCAATGATGGGCCTGATGAGGGATGAGTAAAGAGGTACGATGACCTCCCCTGATCTAGATGTGAATCCCTTCATGATTAGGTGGGCTATATAAAATGTTTTTCTAACCACTTTGGCCACGTGGTTGTCAAATGAGAGATTGCTATCAACTTGGGTCCCCAGGTCCCTAATGACTTCTTCTGTACTTAATGGATTACCACCTATGTGGTAATTTGTGGGCACTTTGTTTTTGCCAAAGGGGATGACTATACACTTTTTGGCATTTAGCTTGAGGCCATGGCTCTGGCACCAGTTGTCTGTTTCTATGAGGCCCTTTTGGAGGATGCTTGTGTCGGCTGGAGAGTTGATTATGGCACCCAGTTTGCAGTCATCTGCGAACTTGGTCAGCCACATTCCTTCCGTGTTGGCCTGTACCGCCGAGAAATATATACCGAACAAAAGAGGTCCCAGGACTGAGCCTTGTGGGATGCCACTTGTAACTGGTTTGGAGTCTGACATGGCTCCAGCAATTCTAACCATGTGGGTTCTGTCCTTGAGCCAGTTTGCAACCCATCTAGTGACATAGGGGTTTATATTTAAGCTGGTGAGCTTATCTATAATGCCTGACTGGGGTATTGTATCGAAGGCTTTTGCGAGGTCCAGGTAGGCTGTGTGGACCACCTTCCCTCAATGGCCTTGGTGACTGTTTCAAAGAAATCGACCAGGTTTAAGAGGCAGGATCTGCCCTTAACAAAGCCAAACTGGGTAGGATCCAGTGTCTGTAGGTCCCCAATATCTTTATTTATGAGGTCCATGATGATCCTTTCCATAGCTTTGCAGACCAAGCTAGTCAGGCTTATGGGGTGATAGTTTCCAGGATCCGTTGAGGCACCACCTTTGTGGAGAGGAACCACTGTTGCTGTACGCCACTCTTTGGGTACATATCCTGTAGTAAGGCTAAGATTAAACAGTAGTTTTATGTTTGGGTTTAGCTCTTCTTGGAGTTCATGTAGGACACAGCCCGGGACACCATTTGGTCCCATTGATGCTGTGTTTTTTGCTTTGGAGAGGGCAGCTCTTACCTGAGCATCTGAGGTGTCAGGGGGGCAGCACTCTGTTGGGATAGATATTTGCCCTTTTGGTGGGGAGAGGGAGGAGAAGTTTGCACTGAACCTGTCAGCTAGGATGTTGGCAATGTCTGTGGGCTCGGTGTATTTTTTGTCATTTTGGACTAATTCTGAGCATATCTGGGAATTCCCACCCAGGTTCCTAACATAACTAAAGAAAGCCTTGTGGTTATCCTTAGTGTCCTGTGCAATTTTTCTCTCGAAGCTGGCCTTAGACGATTTTATGAGTGCCCTTAGTTTTTTGCTAATACTGATCAGAGATGTCTTCCCTTTTGGGATTTTGCTCTATCATGTAGTAGCTTCCTCCTTCTATTGTATAGTTTGTTTATGGCTGGGGTCCACCAGACAGGACGTCTGCCTTTGGAGGATTAGGTCTTGGTTTTATTTGGGATTGCATGATCCATGCATTCCTGAAGGTGTTCATAGAATGCGTTTATAAAGGATTCTGCGGTCTGGGCCATATTTTCCAGAGGGGCCGGGCTTTGAAGGATTTCGCCTGGGTTTTGAGGTGTGTGAAATTTGCTTTAGAGAAGTTTTTCACTGTGTTTTCTGGGCAGGGGTGGCGTCGGGATGTGAATATCCAGTGAGATTAGTTTATGGTCTGATCTTACCAGTGAGGGATACACTTCTGGTCTGGAGCATAGTGTCCCCATGTTGGTGATGATCAGGTCCAGTATGTTTTCCACTCTTGTGGGAGTGGTAACAAGTTGTTCCATAGCATTTGAGTTTATAAATTCTAGGAACCTTTGGGCTAGGGTGTTGGAGCTAGAGTAATGCTCCCAGTCTATGTTTGGGTAGTTGAAGTCGCCCAATATAATGGTGTTTGGAGAGACCTTCATATTTTTCAGTATTCTCAGGAAGGCCAAGTGGGGTTCCTGTGTTTGGGGGGGGGTGGTCTGTAGCAGGCTATAAACTGGAAGGCAGTTTTACCCACAGTTAGTTGCACATGGATAGTCTCTGATGCTTCGTGCTGTGCCACCAACCTGGAGGTGTGGGTATCTTGTAATATTGATACTCCCCTCCTTTTGTGGTTCGGTCCAAGTTTTGGGGCCGAAAAGCATGGTATGAGGTATAATCTGGTAGTGCTGGGGTGCTCTCGGGAGCCTTGAACCAGGTTTCTGTTACTGCACAGATATCGATGTTCTCCATGCTAAGGAGAGTTTCGAGTGCGTGCATCTTGAGGTTTAGACTTCTGGCATTGAGTAGCATTACTCTTAGTTTCTTATCCCTTGTGATACCTATGGAGGTGAGTTTGTCTTTTGAGCCTTGCCTAAAAAAGGCACTATGGGGGTAGCAAGAGCCTTTGCCAATATCCGAAAGCCCAGGGGTGACAGGTGCAAGCAGTCCCTAACGAAGCATCGTGGCTTGTCGAGCATGTCATCCCAGGCTGACAGGTATTGGATCCCCTTTGAATGACACCAACACTTAAGCAAATTGTTGAAATTGATCATCTTGTCTTCATATTGTGGCATCATTCTTGGTGAGGGTAAGATGCTACTCAAGGTCAGGGTCATACCGGCCTGGGCTACATGCTCAGAGAGCTCCTCTATGTCTCTTTTCATGTAGTCCAGGGAGGTACGTCTCAGGTCATTCACACCAGCATGGACAATGACTGTGTCATATTTGTACTTGCCTTGGAGTGACCTGAGTGCTTGTGTTATGTGGCGGATCCTAGCGCCTGACAGGCAGCTCACCGTGACCTTCTCCTTGTTCAGCCTGGTGAGCGGGACATCAGTGTGCCTGATAGAGTCACCTATTACAAGTGTATCAGGTGTGTTGTTTAGCCTTAAGGGCTGTGACTGTTCAGCACACTGGCTTTGTGAGCTATGTGTTGCATGTGTTTTGTTTTGGGTAGCGGTTGCTTGGGTGTCTGCTTTGGAGGTCTCTGCCATGTAGGCAGATTTTTATTTAGAGCCTCCGAGTATGTTTGTGTGTTTATGTGTTTGGTTTGTTGTCGTGGTAGGTCTATGTGAGACTGGAATTGTAGTGAGTGTGGTTTCCTTCTCCTCCTGATTGGTTACGCCAGTACTGAGTTGAGAGAGCTTAGCCTCCAGTTTGGCTATATGGTTGCATCTCTCACATGTGTTGGAATTTGTTGGGAGGAGGAGAGGGTTGTCTGTGTACATGAGGCAGTTGTAACATTGCCTCAAGATTCCCAGATTCACCAGCTGGACCGGAGAGGAGATTGACAACTGACCTTTGGACATGCTAGAATAGTATTGGGAATTAATTTATAATTGAAAAAAAGGGCCAATGGGGAACAAGGTACTCAAGGGGAGTTTGTGAGGGTGTAGTGCTTTTAATTTTTTAGAGCTGACTTATATAATTGCTTTAGTGAGCAAGTGCCAGAACAGTTATCCTGTTCTAGTCCACATGGTGTAACACGGGGATGCATGCATACTACCATGATTGTGTGATATGACACCTGCTTGCTGTAGTGTGCACCCCAGGGAGGTATGCGTACTAACACTATTAATGTCTGAGCTGCATGCCCTCTGCTGTATCACAGGCATGCTGCATGCCATCTGTCAAATCACATGCATGGTGTGTCTGTGTGTGTCTGTGTGTGTGAGTCTGTGTGTGTGTGTCTGTGTGTGTGTGTGTGTGTGTGTGTGTGTGTCTGTGTGTGTCTGTCTGTGTGTCTATTGTAATTTAGAGTCTTTCTTTGCATTCACAGGTGATGTAGGTGCGTTACACTCCTGCAGCCCATCTGATGTTAGTGTCCCCACAGATACTAGCAGTGATGAACATATGCATGAGGTACAGGCAGGGTTGTCAGGGGCTGAATCTGTGCCAATGGTTGCCATCCCAGCTATGTCCCCCTCTTCCCCGCACACAGTTCTGCTGCCAACACATACCGCATCACCAGTGGCCATAGAGGAAGGGCAGTCAGCGTCTGTTAGTGTGGAACAGGAATGTGTGGTGGCTACAGAAGGTGTGTCTACACACCATGGTGTCAGTGTAATGACTGCAGATGTGCCACACAGGCATGTGGCCGGTGCTGCTCATAGGAGGACCTCTGGCAGACATGCACCTGCAGGACAGAGCACAGCAGCTGGTATCACCAGACGCATGTTCCAGACTGTAATGGCGGCACAGGCACATGCTGAATGGCAGAACAGAGAAGGGCAGAGGCTGCAGAGGGCTGCTATCTGTACCCTAAATGACAACATCCAGGCATTGGCAAATGCTCAAAAGCAGATTGCTGATGTTCTGGACAGGCGATTAGGTGACATGGTCAGAGTCCTTGACCGTGGCATGGCAATCGGTGAGCATGAGCTGTCTGTGCTGGAACATCTGGTAGGAGTGAGGCATAGGCCACGTGGACATAGGCCAGCTACACCACCTAGTGCAGGTCAACGTGAGCGTGCCACCTCACATGCCCGCTCCCATAGTGCTGGTAGCAGTAGCAGTGCAGCTGGTGCTGCACTGTCCACACCAGGACATAGCAGGCCACATGGACGTGGCCCTGGACATTCCCAGTGGGGACACGGTTCCAGTGGACATGAGTCGTCGGACAGTAGCCAAGCTGTACCTCCACCTGGTAGTGCCCGTGCAACCCCTGGCAGGCACAGGTCACGTGGCCGTGGCCGGAGACAGTGAGCTGTACAACCTGGTCTGTACAATCTGGAGCTGTCAATAATACCCCGTGTAGGCCTCACAAAAGGCAGTACTGTGCGCACACATACACGCACACAGCAAAGACATCTGTAGGGCACCACAACACCCACATGCATACTGAACAGACATGTCCAATCATATCACTGGCCCTTACCCACACACAAGATGTCATCCATTGCTGCAGCCTATGCCCCTGGCAAACATTATTACCCTGTGCATATGATGAAGCCTGTGCCGCATCCCTGTCATCCACACCATTGGTGCAGGGACATGTTCAAATGGTCTGATGCACAGGGTGAACAGAATAGTGAGAAGTGTATATTACATTAGTTGTGTAAGAATAGTGAGAGAAGTGTATATTACATTAGTTGTGTGTGAATAGTGAGAGACGTGTATATTACATTAGTTGTGTACTGCTGACACACACCAGACATACCATGTAGTACAGGTTTAGCATGCATTGTTATATGTTCACAGTATGTGTCTCGGTAACAACAGTAACATCATGTTGGTAATGATGCCCTGGTTCCCTCCTTATGGTCTACTTGCATGTGCCTACAGGTAGCACTGTTTGCAGTCTCCCATGTTTAACTGTGGAGTACTCACAGGCACATATGGCAATATCAGCATGCTATACGTAGCCTCAGCCTGACTGTTGGAAAGTCTAACATAACACAGATGTCCACACATATACTGATCCAGAAGCATGTGGGCAGTTTAGAAGGCTACAGTGGCTAGAGAAGTGACATCCATACCAGGTCACATCACAGGTATGTTGACATGGTGCAGGGGTTGTACACAGCGGTCTGGCCAATGATAATGTTAGAGGCCACTTGATAGCATGAGGCCTCACTGTGTAGCAGTAATACCCTGTCACATTACAGGAACATGCTCACACTCACGGGGTCAACAACTCTATAATGCACATCCCATAGTGTTGAGGTGAGGACCCATGTCTATGTGGTCATCATCGTCACAGTACTGTGAACCCACACAATGCGACACAGAGAAAGAACATATACAGGTAGCCAGTGCAGCTGAGACCAATGGCATCAACAGGGTAGTGGACTGCATCACCATGAGGGGTTAGGGATCTTGTGTGTTCTGTATGGTAGCATACACCCTCACTCCATGCACCAGACAGCCATACATACCTACATACACACACTGTGGAGACCACACATGTCATTCACATATGGATAGCTGATGTACGTGATACACACACCACACCTGCCTACGTCATGCTTTCCACACTGCAGTATGTACTGATCTCTACAACAGTGTACAGGGGTGTGTAACAATTGGGATGTATTCCCCACCATATGTGGTATATATGGTCACACAAGCAATCACACATGGCAGTACTGTGAATGATACACCTGCTATATGATGATACGTCTGACAGACATGCAGCAGTATTGGCCGCATTATGTGTACCAACGCTACCTTCGACAATTGTGCTGCTATACGCACATGGGAGGATGTAAGTGTTACAGGTGTCAAGTGACGTATTGTCGGTAACACCTGACCGCTGTGTAGGTTCTATGTCTCCACCGTCAAGTAACGGTAACATAACGTACTGTTTGCACATGTAATGGTAGGATGGCGTGTGATACACCTGTGAGCCGTCCCCGGCAAACATCCATCTACACAGGTGGATCACCTCTTTATGTACACACATCCATCCATACCTGCTGTACATCCTACCGTACTGTCAGTATGTCACCATATACAGGTGTCAATGATGGGGCTGCATTGCAACTGCATGTTGTAGTTAGGCACAGATGAGTACTTACATCAGCTACTGCACATGCATGGTAGCTGCATACACACTACAGATTGTACATGTGTGTTGGTCCTACATGACTGTCATGTAGCCATGTTTGTATGCATTGCAATTGGTGGACATGTGTGTTGACATACATAACACATGGACTGTTGTATGATATGATGGGTGTCATGGGTAACTAGTACAGAGGGAATGTGTCCTCAGTCAACATTGCTGCCTCATGTACTGTTAGCATTCAACAGCCATGGACCCACCTTCCATTTGCATGCGTATGATTGCTGTAGCCACTTGTCTGCATGGAGAACAGCAAAAGCTATGATATGTACATATGTGTTGTGTGTGTGGTCCATGCACATATCCACTGCAATTACATGTATGACATAGCCAAACATGTGTGTTCGTTGGTGTACAGCGACAGTCATCTGTCACAGCTGTGTAACACCCAGGGCCCCTGGTATGTGTAGAGCTGACCTGGTTATGTACAGTGGTATCATTGCAATGCATAACACATGATGGAACCCTGTCAGTACATGTGTAGTCTGCACAGTTGCTGTAGACCTATGTACAGTCCACTGGTCATGAGTCACATGGTGTTGTGTTAATGTATGGCTGTGTATTGCTGATCCAATGACATGGTGATGTCGGAGGGCTACATTGTAGATTGTGGTGTGTACCTCTGTGATATGCACCTGAGACATCTGTGATAGCTCCTGAGTGTGTACTGGTCAATGCATGTGAGTGGCCTTCATGTACGTGGGGACAGTAATACCATACTGTGCTCTTCCGTGTTTAGAATCCGTGTGCATGCAAGACGGCCCTTTGCAACTGCTAAGTGTGTGAGCATGCCCAGTACGCCATTGTGTAGATGAACACACAGTACATGCCAAACTGCGCCCTTCCGTGTTTAGAATCCGTGTGCATGCAAGACGGCCGTTTGCAACCACTAAGTGTGTGGGCATGCCCAGTACGCCATTGTGTAGATGGACACACAGTACATTCCAAACAGACGTGTGATACTAAGCGTGTAGGCATGGCCATTGACATCCTGTGTAGCGATGGTGGTCATCCAGGCAACAGATGTCCATTTTCAATGTCACTATGGATGCCTACATTGAACACACTGGTTGCTGTCTTGAAGGGTGTACTGTCTGTGGTGCGTCCTGTATCTATGTAGTGTTGTTGTAGTGCTCCGTAGATATTTGGTTGCCCCGATCACACCACTGCCGTGTGTTTGTCTACGTCTACCTTGGGACAGTAATATGCTTTCAGAATGCTCACTCTCTATACATTCCCTATCGGCGTCCTTGCCTTTGCGGATGATGTCACCCAGGTAGAAGTATGCCTCTGGGTGTGCTGTGCTCAGTAATATCGGTAGCGCGTTCTGTAAATGCGTAATGCTGTAGTGTGATAAGGTAGTTAGGTGTATGTTCGACTCCCAGTCCTGTCAAGTGTGTGTGTGTGTGTGTGTGTGTGTGTGTGTGTGTGTGTGTGTGTGTGTGTGTGTGTGTGTGTTTCCAGTTGCCTGGGGACACAGTAATGCTTTTAGATGCCTCACACCACATACATTCCCTATCGGCGTCTTTGCCTTTGCGGATGATGTCACCCACCTAGAAGTATGCCTCTGGGAGTGCTGTGTTCAGTAATCTCGGTAGCATGTTCTGTAAATGCGTCATGCTGTAGTGTGTTAGGGTAGTTAGGTGTATGTTCGACTCCCAGCCCTGCCAAGTGTGTGTGTGTGTGTGTGTGTGTGTGTGTGTGTGTGTGTGTGTGTGTGTGTGTGTGTGTTTGCGCATGCTCCCATCCGCCTGGGGACTCAGTCTTGCTTTTAGACGCCGCACAACACAGCAGTTTGCTACCGACATCTTTGCCATTGCGGATGATGACACGCACCTAGATGTCTGCCTCTGGGACTGCTGTGCTTAGTAATGTCGGTAGCGCGTTCTGTAAATGCGTCATGCTGTAGTGTGTTAGGGTAGTTAGGTGTATGTTCGACTCCCAGCCCTGCCAAGTGTGTGTGTGTGTGTGTGTGTGTGTGTGTGTGTGTGTGTGTGTGTGTGTTTCCAGCTGCATGACAACAGTACATTGCTTTGACAGTATTCACTCTCCATAACATCCATGCAGCGTCTTTGCCTTTGATGCTGCTGTCTGCAGGCTAGACGTGTGCCTGTGTGAATCATGTGATCCACTGATCACGGTAGCACGTTTTGTAACTGCGTAATGCTGTCGTGTGGTACAGTGCTTACGTTTATGTTCTGCTCCCAACCCTGCCACGTGTGTGTGTGTGTGTGTGTGTGTGTGTGTGTGTGTGTGTGTGTGTGTGTGTGTATGTATATATGTATATATATATATATATATATATATATATATATATATATATATATATATATATATATATATATATGTATATAGCTATATATATATATATATATATATATATATATATATATATATGTATGTATATATATATATATATATATATATATATATATATGTATGTTGGGATTATCACTCTTGACTGTGCTGCATTGTCTGTACGTGAGCACCCTGGATGTATGTACATCTGCTATGGCTCTGTGATAGTGCACATACTGTGTGCTGTAGTGATCGTGGATTATACATGTGTAGTGACCGGTTATTGTGTTGCTGGGTATTACACGGGCATTGGAAACAATGTTAGTGCAGCACCTTTGACTGGTCGTATGCAGATCTCGGCAACAGTCAGCAGTGGTTATTACATTGGAGTGTGAGTATGGCTCATATCCGTCTGTAGTAACTATCAATTCTATGCACCCCAGGTTAACATTACAGACGCACGTTTATCCACAGGTTGTGGTACAGATCCCAGGACTGTATGTGTAGACATTGACAGGTGCAGGACTGGGTTGTGTTGGATGCATGGAGGGGTGTCCATGGCCAGTAATGGGGATCTCTACAGCCTGGCAGGTACAGTCTGTGACTGTCCCACAACCTCCTGTATATGGCTGACACATGCTGTACCTGTGTATATGCAGACACACACACTTACCACAAACAGCTACGGCTATCACATACACACACCCATTGCACCACCATTGGGCCATGCAATAACCATTGTCCCTCACACACACACGCCTACGTGTACATTGGATGGCTCTATGACAGCTCTGGACATGTTAACACCACACCCTGTGCATATGATGTCACCTGTGCCACCACCTGTGATGTGTAACATTGATGCAGGATCTGACTAACCTGGCGCTGCTGCACACAGTGGCTTTATTCCACTGTATTGATGTTAGCATGCTGTTAACACACAGTGTGTTACTTCCAGGTGTACTTCAGCAGGCATGATGCATTGCAGCTATGATCATCACTGTGGCACAGTTTACAGCACTGTTACCTCTGAAGATGTAGTCTCCATCCATGTGCCATTTCACTGATGTGTGTAGTATTGGCAGCATGTGTGTCTGTGTGTGCAGTGCGTGTGTGATGTGTGTAGTACACATGTATACCTGCTTACAAATGCATACACGACATTACACAGGCTTCACCATTCGTACACTAGCTTACTCGTTCTTCCACACGCGCACACGGGCTAACACGTGCGCACACATGCTTACACGGGCTTACTGGCGCGCACGGGTGCAGACACACTGTGGACAGGTTTGCAGGTCACATCGGTGGTATCCATGGCGTACGCCATCAGTCTCCTGACGTTCCCTAGGATAGCTCATGACACGCCTCTTCCACTGAGTACTGACAGCACACATGTGACACTGCTCCGGTGAGGTTACAGTGTTTTGTACATACACACTCCTGTTGTCACCTATCTTCTACTCTAATAGTCCCCTTAGCCTACACTACACTGTAGAGGCTTGGCCCATATGGCATGACATGTTGTGATTCACTATCCTCAGCCTCACTTGCCTCACATTGCCTACAAATGCTCCATTACATCTCTGACAGAGCGCTTCCACACATAGGTACCAGTACACAGTAGCCATGTTGTCTCCAGCTTGCCATTCATCTGCATGGTGTACTAACATCTAGATAAACCTACATTTTGTATGTATATTATCCATATGTCTTGTTTTGAAGCGCAGCGCGTTCTCGTGGCGCTGCGCTACGCTTCCACATCAGGGATCGGGGGAGGACAACAACTGGTTCATTGATATCCAATGGACAAAGCCGCCACTGGTCTTGGACTTGGACATTGGCATGCTTCTTCAACTGTATTCATACTGTATTTGCAGCTGTCATTGCTCCGTTTAGCAACGTGCAAAACGTTAGTCGCATAACATCCGGGTACATTTCTGCACATAACTCTGCTCTTGTATGGACAGCTTACTGTTTCATGTATCGCGTACATCATTTGCATAGCTTACACATACAAATGGGGTATGTTGCAAATCCCAATATTGTCCATGCAATATTCGTGTTACGGGCGGTCTTGCATGCCCCTGCAGGTGTTTGCTGAATAGCCTGGCAGTCATATTTCCTTGCTGTACTCTCACTCAATCCATACACGCTGGAGGCTTCGTGTATCATGGCCTAGGCTTTGCTGTGTGCTATGTCTATTTGTGGTGTATGCATGGCTGTGGGTATGTCCCACTGTCATCATTGATAAAGGTGACACCCTATAGGTACTTCCTGTAGACTGCTGTGTCATTTGACATGTCAGCACATACCTGCGGATGAACTTCCTACTGCAGCGCTTTTCATACCTTCTGAGTTATCTTGCAGTCGATAATGCTGTTTCCTCAGACATGTATCTGTTTCTGATCATATCTATCAACCTCCTAGTACAAAACATCTGTACAAAGCCTAACATGATGGAGATAGGGGCAGATTCTACATATCGCTCTTACAAACATAGATAGTTGACAGTATTACAGGTTTTGCATTAGTATGACCTTTCTGAGGGATTTGGGGTCTTAGACACATATGTTCATCATTATTTAATGACATCAGTTCTCAGGTATTTGGCAGACAGGTACAGATTGTGAGAGGAACAGACCACACATATGAGGCATACATCTGCACATTCGTACAGTTACGCCAATACACACAATACATGGCGCCATCACAGGCCAGTTACCATTACATTCCTATTGCAGGACACACCCACCCACTGGGTTATATTCCTCACACAGGCCAACAGGTGCTTATCCACACTACTTATTCCATCATGTACCTTATGTGTACGCCGGTATTTGCGCTTTCCGTCAGTGGCAGAGCTCACGTACGAGTATGGGGGACTGGACACTGTATCGGTGACACTGCATGACACCCTGAGGGCACATGTCGTTTGAGTCTATTAACCTTCCACATTGACTTTCACAGGCCATACGTTGTAATTCACATTTGTGGACAAACATGCTTATGACTTGTACATGTTTTGTCATTTGTCCTGACGTCTTTCTTCTCACCTGTCCACCTAGTATCACTAGTTCTGTACATTTCATTAGGATGGGTTACCTTCATACCTCTCACCTGTACACATTATGGGTATATGCCCTGGGGTTTGACCTATGATTCTGTTACATTTGTCATGATAATGTGCCTTTCTGATAGATTGCTGGCAAGCCATGATGGACTGTGCGGTTAGGTAATCATGACTGACATTTCTATTTCATGATTACTAACTCTCATAACATTCGTATTCCCGACTATGCAATTATTCTATCAACGGTCTGACTTTGTCTGAGGTATATTTAATATAGTCCCTATTTGTCTGTCGTGTACTATGCCTTAGTCCAGCTGTCTTATTCTGACATTCTGGCAGGTATGGTTACCATCTTGGTCGTATGCGTGTCCATACTTGATAATCACCTACATGACACTGATATAGGTCCCTACGTCTTCCCCCAATGGTTTACACAATATCCAGTGGATGGGTTGCACCTTTTTGGTAAATATAGGCATGTGCTATACCCACATAGGTATATTGATCACTCCCATGGGGCGTATCTAATAAATCTGTGCCAACCAACACCTTGGCCCAATTCTGCATACCCATGATTCCCATACCTGACACACCTCCACAGTACCCATTCGACATGTTTAATGTGAGCGATAATAAGGTGTGAGGACACTTCTGAGCACTCCCCACTCTGTGGATATCAGCTTGTACGTCATAAATTCAATCGACCCATGTGTTATTACCCTTGCACCTGCTACTGTTGCATGTACAGCTATATCGTAGTTGCAGCTGTGACGTCTTTAGCATCAATGACGGTTCACACTTTGTACGGATCAATTTTTGGGGTCCTGCAAAGGACACCTATATTCATGTTTAGCGTGTAGAACTTGCAGGCCCTGTCACACTGGTAGTTTCCGGGAAATGGTATGGAAACCATCGGTGTATTCTCCTTTCATGCATGTCTGTCTGTATATCCGTGACCTATTTATGTACATGTGTTATATGTACAGGGACATATGTTTGTTGTGTATATATCTATTAATGTATCGTGTGTATATATATATATATATATATATATATATATCTGTACATATATACATATGTCTGTACATTCCTCATCTCGTAATTTGCTTTGGATTATGTCTGTGGATATAGGTGTATATATATCTCCATATCATACCTTTCAACTGTACAGATTTCCACTGCATGTACAGCTTTTTGCCTCTTATCTTTGCTCTGTTTTTCATAACCTTGTGTCTATCTGGCAAGTTAGTGGCATATCATTAAAGACTGACATTGGTAAATAATGACAAACATTTCAGGTTACGACTTCATACCCTTCAGAGAATCCATGCTAGTGACACACCTGTTATTCTATCTACTTTCTATGTTTGTTAGGCAATATCTGGGGATTGTCCCTATTTGTACCAGTTGTTGTCATGGCTTTGTCCGGTTTCGTACTTTACGGGTTTAACAGGTATGAGCCATGTACATAGACCGTGTGGAAAACACCATTAATTTTCTATTCTGTGAGCGGATTACACACGCGCAGGCGCACTTGCATATCCTTATTGTGGGTTACATATGTTTCATAGATAATTGTGCTTCCTTGAACTTTCATAATTCTGACCGTAACAGTTACATATCTGTATTCCAGTTTACGGACTACTGCGAAACACACATTCACCTTTACATATTTAAATGTGTGTACTGCACAAACGCTTTCATTACACTTTCAAGTTATATGTGCAGTGGTCGTAGGTCAACCGGGACTGCATTCACGTTGGCCGGATACCGGAACCACTATTCTATTGGTGTTCTCCCTCATTGATATGCATACCCATAGTACTTAGCTACATCAACATATGCCTCACCGCTTCACCTACAACACAGGCATCCATTCTCTTGCTGGGAAAAAGGTGGTACTACATATTACACATTCCCTATTGCCTACTGCTGTGGACTCCAGCTGCATTGTTAATCACTCCGAGGATATGCAGAACACCAAGGCATATAGTCCAGCCACATACAGGTCTTTGATTGTCAGGGTGTTCATGTAGTGATCTGGGTTTAGGCTTGTCCACCTGGTGAATGGAACTTCCCTGGCCGAGGTCAAATGTCAGACGAAGCATATGGACAGGGATTATCTCCCTATTTTGAAGTTTTACCTGTGTTTATAGACACAGGTGTTTGGGCACCTGTCAGCAGCTTATTCTGTTGGCATTACATATTATGGGTGGGGTTGTTACAGTCCATACTCCACGGTGAGGGGTGTTCCCATTCACATTTGACTATTAACTGTATACAGTCAATCTGGGATTATTATTTTTGAACATGAAGTGACTACAGGTATGCAGTTGTACATTACACAAGTGTGAAGGGCTGTTCCTGTAAATATGTATGGACCATACCTCTCAACCTCTTAGAGCACCGAACCTGCGCAAAACCTACATGATGGGGGGACAATTAGGGACACATTTTAATGATTGCTCTTACAAGCTTAGAACGTTGATAGAATGCTAGGTTTTGCATTAGCATGACTTTTCTGCAGGTTGTGGAGTCTTATACTCAGGATATTTCTCATTATTTAGTGACGTCAATCCTCAGCTATTTACCACACTGGTGCAGATTGTCGGAGGCACACACCAACACTATGGGGCGAATCTGTGGTCATTCTTAGGGTTGCCACCTTTTCGACTGCCCAAAGTGGGACATGTTCTGTAGAGATGTCAGATTTTCCAGGACAAAACATACCTACAGCTGTGCATAGTACTGAACTTTAACCTTTTTTGTACATATAATAGCTTATTCTAGTAACATTTGAATTGCTTATGCTACTTCACATAACATATTGAGGAGTCATATATAAAATAACCATTTTATGCGACTATTGAAGTAAATTAGGGAATAAACTCTCAGGACATTTGCTATGTCTTGATTTTTTTCACAGGACACAACTGCCTACAGAGGGATTGTTACTCGCAAAGTGGGACAGGTGGTGACCCTAGTCATTCTGCGAATATCCGGACAGTTGAGTGGTATGGCACAGACCTCTGTAACACGCTGTTGTGTTCTGGCACAGCAGTAGCTCAGCATTAAAGACTGCAGTCAGAACGTGCTGACAGACAGTTGGGTTTCAGACCTCATACTCCAGACATTAATGCCAATGTGCAAACTGTTATTCTATCAAATTCTATGTTTCTAAGAGATATGTTTACAGATTGTCCCTGATTTTGGACCTTTGTCTCACTTATATTCACGGCTCTGTCCAGATATCTTGCTCACACAGGTTGACAGGTATGGTCAGTCATGACTGCACACAGTCAGTGTCCCTCACACTTGATCAGGGTTGACCTGTTTACGTAGTGTCTTCCTCGCCCTCATGCCATTTTCCACTTTGCAAATGTGTGCATTATATTCTCCCTCCTATTCATGTCTGGACACGTGCGTCACAGGAAGGTATTTTATCCTGGGTGGTAGGTTATGCATGACCACTTAGGGCTGGACAGTGTCATGGACCTCCACTGCACATTCTGACTTGTGTCCAGATATCTACTGGAATGGACATCATGTCGTCATACCCATTCTACTATTTACACAAGTTGGTCATCCCGTGAGGGATATCCCAAAAACTGGTCAAGACCAAAACAAGTTAGATATCGAAGATTTTTGTGGCTTCATGAAAATGTGCAGGGGGTTTTACCTGCAGGGGATACATGGTTTGCAATCCTGACACTGCCTAGGGTGACAATACCTACTACATATGCATAGGGGTCACTGTGTGCAGCTGTTTCTGCAACAAACCAGTGGACCAAGTATGGCTGGATTTGGTGGACGTTCTGGTATGGTGGCAGGTTGTGTGTTGTGGAGGGTATGCTGGGTAGGCTATTATGCATCCAGGTGTGTTGCGTTTGTTATGGCCAGTTCCATCAGGACCCATCTGTGGGTATGTGACGGTGCCGTATCTATACATTTGTCTCGCATATTTCCATATTCATATGTTTGTGGGATTGTGTTCTACACTATGGCCTGTCTGCTTGTCTTGCAGCTGTTTCTACATGAGGTTGTGTTTCTTTCCACTTCACCCGCTGCCCCCTCATACACCTCCGGTTCACCTTTTTTGCATATGACACAAGTATCGCCTTTGAGGAATTTACCATTAAACACACACCCCTCACACGTGAATTACTCACACCCCATAAAGCACTACTTTGGTTGTTGGCCCATGACACGGCCACAGTTACACATTGACTACCCTACATGTGTCAGGTACCTTTATGGTTGTGTGGATTACCCTGCCATGTTTGCTTTCCACATGCTATACCTCACACACATGGGTACACGCCCTTACTTCACTTTCATTACTTGGTTGGTGTATCCGGATACTACCCGTTCGACTGTGTCACATACATGTTCGGATTATACAGCTGCCTTCTGGATTTTGCCAGCCTGTTCTACTCATTGGTAGGATGGCACCTTTTCCTATGTCCAAGCTATTCTTTACACATGTCCAACTGTTATGGACATTGCCTCCCCACAGTCAACGGTTGTGTTTCCACCTTTTCAATTGGCCACAGTGTGACATAGAGTTACCAATTGTCCCACTTTGCGAGGGACAGTCCCTCTTTGGGCAGTTGTGTCCTGACATGTAATTGTCAACATGGCAAATGTCCTGAGATTTTAGGACAAACATATTTCTTACATTTTATGTGATAGTTGCATTAAACAGTTAATTCTGTATCTGAAATACCTGACTGTTATGAGAAACAGAATAAGCAACTAAAATGCAATACGCTTTTCTGTAGGCAATACAGTTATGTTCTGTCCTTTGTACTGGCCGTGGGTATGTGTTGGCCTGTACAGTCTGATGTCTGTACCAAACATGTCCCACTTTGGCCATTTGTAAGGGTGGCAACTCTACTGTGACAGTTGCGGTGAACACAGCATATTTTACAGGCCAACACATACCCCCGGTCAGTTCGGCAGATAGAGCTTACAATTCTTTCCTATATCTAAGCTTATTCTTGTAGCATTTCGGTATCTTATTCTGTTTGTTATGACATTTATGTATTATACGTCCAGTGACATATGTTTAATGCAACTATTGCATGACGTCTACGGAGGAATTATGTCCTATATTCTCTGGACATTTGCCAGTTTTACATGTTTGTGTCAGAACACATCTGCCCACAGAGGGACTGTCGCTCACAAAGTGGAACAGGTGGTAATCTTGGTCGACGGTACGGATCATACTGTTCCTTTCAGCCTACATGTGTCCGTGTTGTTATGGCTCATTTATATGCTCCTTCTGTTTCGTTTACATGCGTATGCTATTTCCTATCACATTTGGTATGTGAAATACGGACATACCTTTTGTATGTGACTATTACATAGCTTGTGGGATATGATTCAGACATACGGTCACTACCTATATCTACATTTCTCCTCATGTATTTTGTTATGGACACATCTGCACAGCTATGTTCCCTCCCTTAAATTATGGGTCGGCTGGTGACCCTCTCCGTTGGACTGGACGTACCTACTGGCAGCGCGATAACATCTGTTACATTTCACTTCCACATGGTATAGCTATCAACACTACGTTGGACTACAGGCACACAGTTTTCCTGTAATTTGTTCATGGGTAGGGACCCGTTATTCCCTACCATGCATTTGTGTTTGAGTCTTCATTTTCTGTTCGCAGGGACTCTGCTTTGCATACGTTTCAGTCTCCACGGACACTGATAGGTACAATTACTATTGCAGGCGGAATACAATATTCAGCAGTTTAGGTTGCTACTCAAAAGCCGACATTGACATGCCTCCCTGCGCAACTTCAATATGCCCCTTGCACTCGCGCACGTTTCCTATGCACGTGGCTGTGGCGGATGCACGCCTTTATTAATATGCATATGGCACGACTACTCCACATGTACACCGCACGGCTGGCGCAAGCCTTACACCGCACTTGCGCCAAGCTTCATGAATCCGGGGGAGAGAATGTTTAAAAAAAAATGAAAGTGTGTGTGTGTGTGTGTGTGTGTGTGTGTGTGTGTGTGTGTGTGTGTGTGTGTGTGTGTGTGTGTGTGAGACAGAGAGACTGAGTAATCGTGCAGCGGCGGCAGCAGTTAAGAGGTAGGCATACCTCTCAACCTCTTAGCTCAAGATATTTGGATAAAGCCTAAAATAATGGGGGAGGCTCTAAAATATGGTCAGATTTTAAATATCACTCTTATCAACTTAGAAAGTTGCTAGAATAAAAAGATTTGTTTTAGCATATATTTTCTGAAGGAAATGAAGTCTGAAACTCAAATGTATGTTGTTATTTAGTGACTTCAACTTCCAATGATTTGCTAGCAAATCACAAATTTTATGAGTGACAGACCCAAAATAAAAACTTGTAAATATCTGGACATTCTTTGAAAATCTGGACAGTTGAGAGAACTTTTAATTCCTGGCATTATTAATTAAGTTTAATCATGTATTTTTAAAGCTGTACCACTTCTAAATGTTTGTGTGTGTATCTGTGAGACAAAGCATGGGTAAATATTAAATAATTACCAAACTTATATTTTGGATGTAAAATATTTTCTCCAACAACATTTATATATTTTACACAAATATGAAGCATTAGGCAGAGGAAGTAGTTTTACATTAAAAATATTACATATATATATATATATATATATATATATATATATATATATTTAAAAAAAAACAAATACAAAAACAATTTGACGGTCCATTCTCTAAGTGGAGTGAAGCCCTCCAGGGTGTGTGCTACAGTGTAAATAACTCCCTTCCAGGGCTTGCCTTATTTTCACAGTAATGCACACCCTGTTGGGCATTACTGCTTGCATGAAACCAGTGGCGTGATACATTTTTAAGGTTTAGGAGACCAAATTTATTTAGGATTTGTTTGTGGCATTCAGTATCAAAAGCTATTGACAGGTCTACATAAAGTGTGGATATGTGAGTTTCTATTAAGTTTATCTGTAATAATTAAACTTTGTAATACTGCAGTAGTACAGCTATTTGGTCCAAAATTGTGCTGTGTGGTAGAGAGAAGGTTCTGTTCCAAGATGTATTTCTGCAGCTAAGAGTGCCTGCACTTCTCTAGGATAGTGGATAGCAGTGACAGTTCTGCAACATGCCTATAGTTGGTAAAGTCAGTGAATGGCCACTTCTGGGTAGAGGTACAACAAATGCTTTTTTTTTCAGAGTCGGGGGGCATAGATTTCTGTGATTGAGGGACTTATTAAAATTGACACATTAGACAACTGTGTCTTAATGTAGTTTAATGTAGTCCGAAGGAAGATTATCAGGGGTAAAGTAATGGGTTTTAGTTTCTGGAGATACTATTTTATAATGGCAGTAGGAACTTGAAAGCAGAAGGTGGTTCTTAGGATGGTCATTTGAGTAGGAACTATAAAGTTATCACTGATTTTGTGTTTCACTTAGGGAAGCCACTGTTTGGGTAAAATGTGTTAAATTTGGTTGCTATGTTTTTTTTTTTGGTGGGGATAGATGTTATGGGTTGAGTAATTTTACCAAGTTTTTGAAAATCATTTATTGTGAGTCAGAAGAGTGGGTTTCTACTGAGGACTGTTTTGTCAATTGACATAGAAGGATTTTTTGATAATTTCTGAAATGACATTTGACCTGATTTTTTAGTCGTCTTGGTTGCTATAAATTTGATTGTATTTTATTTTTCAGCCATACTTTCAGGATTTTTATCTCTTGCTCCCATAAGTTGTTTAGTATTCCTGGACAGGCGTGGGACAGGATTTGCTGTGATTCTTTTTGTTCTAATGGGGATATGTTTGTTAAGCATATTAAGAAATACTTTGTTAAAATTCCCAGACAGCATTATCTAGGGGTGGGGTTTTAAGTATGTTGCAGGTATAGTGGTGTAGTGCATTAATAAATGATTTATTATCAAATTAGGTTTCTTACTTCATTAAAGTGATGTTTCAATTTTGTTTGGATCTAGTGACTTATTAGATATGCTGGAAGTGTTTTTTTTTCCTTTTACTTAAGGGGGTTGACAGTGTATCACTGGATGTATATTTTTTGGCTGTGATGTAAGAATCCTGTCAAAAGTAGTTCCTCTTGGAGTATTTTTATTAAACATTGCTGGTGTATTGATGAGTTGGGTAAAACTATATAACTGAATACTGTTTGATAGTTTTTCAGAATCTATTGTAAGCCCCCCTAAACTGACATTACCCATGATTATTGATTCTAGCTGTATGTTAGCAGATATTCAGCAAATGATGTCTCCTAAAGAGGATATATTGTTTCTTGGAGGTATTTATATACCTACTATGGCTACTATTTTGTGATTATTGAGTCTGATGGTGGTTATAAGTACGTCTGCATTTCCAAATGGGAAAAGTGGTATGAAAAGGTAAAAGTCATACACATTGCTGTATATTATTGCTACTCTACCTGCCTTTCTGTATGTTCTATTGAATCTGAGACTATTGAATCCTGAAGTTATGATTTCTTCATATTTGATTCATTTTAACCAGGTTGCACTCATTATACATACATTAGGAGAGTTGCTGGCTAGCCAGGCATGTACTTCAGGAGGTGTGTTGCAGAAATATTTTGAGATTGCATCATCTTTTAAGTTGTTAGTGGTTATAGCTGTGTTAAAAAGAGGCATTGTGGTAGACAGGGTTGGACCTGGGTTTGGGTTCATGTTAGTGTTGCAATAGTATGGTGGAAGGGGTGGAGCTACTTGTATTTAATGTTAAATTTGTAGCTAACATGAGTGTGGCTTATACATTTAGTTCTGAAATAATCTATGGAGATAATGTGACACCGAGTTGGTACAGAAGTAAAATTAGAAATTATCAACTTTCAGAAGGCTTTGTCAAGATAATGGACCTTCTGTTGATAACTTCTAATCTGTGCTAATAGGAAAAGGATAAACAAGTAAGATTTTGAGAGTAATCATTGAGTTAGTGGTTTAGTCAGTAATGTGTTAGAAAGTAAGGCTGTGATAGGCTGTTTGCCAGATGGTATTGTGGGAGGAATTGATAGAGAGAGGCAGGTCTTTACTAGTGCAATTTGAGAATTAGGAGGAGTTAATTAAGGTATAAGGTTAGTCTAAGTTGGGGTGGGTGGGAATTGGGGTTAAGTGAAGTGAGCCCAAGTGTAGGGAATGAAGAGGGGCTACAACCCCTACAGAGCAATATGGAATGGCAAGAAAAAATATATATTTTGCTTACCTTAGAACACCGTAAGTGTTTTAGTTTTATAGACAGCATCAGATAGGCAGTTATAACCTTTTGGTAAATGAAAGGAGACAAAGCCTGTGAGAAGTGGGTAAAAAATTAGAAGTATGTCACCTGGAATATTAATGATTGTTAAAGCTTTTATCGGGAATGACTAAATACAAACAAATAACCTACTACAGGAGAAGGTTCACTAAGCCCCACCAGTAGTAACTGCCCAATATGAATAACGTTAGTAAAATTAAAAGCCATTTTCCCAGAAATAGACAACACAACTTCAGACTGTATTCCTGTCAGGTACAGTTGCAGATGGATTCCTAGGAGATAGTGTCTGTGCACTTGTGTTTGTGGGAAGCTACTTCTTTTTCTTGGCATTAAAGAGGGTATAAAGGAGTTGGGAGTGTACAACTGGATGTTGACCATGGAAATGACTCTCAGGGATATATGTATAAAATATATGTTCACAAAGGATGGTCAAAGGGTGACCGAGGTATTGATTCTTGTACATAGATGTGCACAGATATTTCAGTCGGACACTCTCCTAAATTGTACTATATAAGGGGGTGGTAGATTATTTATTTTTATGGTGCAGAATATTCTACATATCCACAACATATTTGCATTAACTTTGTGTTGTCTTTAGATATAGAATATACTTGAGAGTTGAATTTATTAAAACTTTTGCTAAGAACTGTCAGTGGGGGACTGAAATATCACCTCCTTTATGTAGCTACTAAATGCAGACTTGCACAGTCCTTTCACTGTCAATCTAGAAAGATAATTTATATTTGTCTTTCATTATGGGTAGGGAATGAGGAGTATGTCTGGAATATACTGTACTGAGCTGGCATTACACAGAAGTAAATATTAAATATACTTCACCACAAAAGTGACTTTTTCTGTTACTGGTATAATACCACCACCAAAAATACTGATACAGGCAAAATAGTCAGACTATTTTCAGAGATAAGCTGCTTTTAAATCATAATAACTGGAATGCATGTTTTGGTGCAGCATGCGACTAAAGGTCCATATATAATTCCCTAAAAGTTACAGTAAGAAACACTAAAGGATGACTGCAATATTCCTGGAAGCTGCACCTCTTTCAGCACAAGTGCCTGAATCATAGAAATTTGTACACGGTGTATCAGGAATTGTGATTTCTCATTCTAAAATCACAGCAGAAAGATGAAATACACACATACAGTATGAATGCTTTGTAGAACAATTATTTGCCTTTTTCTGAATAATGGTGACTTTGGGGGTGACTATTATAAGCAGCAGCATTGGGGAACGTGAGAGGTTTACTCCATATAAGCACATTAGTTGCAGACAAATGTCCATTTACAGTCTCCTGATCACTTATTTGCATGTTTACTGAGAAATGCTCACACTTTATTAGGGGACTTAGATATTACATCCTACATGTAAGCACCAAATAACTGCTTGCTGAGTCATTTCACTGCCAGTGCTGCTAGAATGCATTTTATTAGGTTTCAGTCTGTATGGTTAAATGCAATGGGCTACGGTATGGAATGCAATACATGTTGTATCTGCACTAACTTGGCATGACAACAGAAATAAAAAGTAATACTTTACATTTTAAAGTGACTTTTTCAAACACTGAAAAATAAGATAGCATCCTACTTCCAGTATAAACAATTATGAAATGTCTCATGTTGCAGGAAGAAGAAGGTGGGTACACATATTCAGACCTAAAAATCACCATCTAAGTATAATCTGTAGCTAAGCATTATGACATATTTCAAGAGAATGTTGAGAGAAAATAAGAAACTGTTTCAGATATATAGTTCTGTATTGGTAAATACCAGCAGTAGGCATATGCCATCAATTTGATCAGTTTTGTACCCCTCAGTTCAAAACAAATGCATACATATGATTCATACTGTCCTGACAAAACTCAGTAAGTTTCAGACTCATATATGTTTGTATGGCTTTGTAACATCAGAACTTAAAATATTTACTTCTAAACAAAAAAAAATGGTTCTTTCAAATGCTACAACCAAAAAAAAGACACAGTCTGGCAAAGACAGACAGGCATCTATGCATTCATGATACTGTCATTATTGTGGGTTTAGTAATGTTAGCTCATGCAGTGTGGAAAATATATGACTGCACAAGTGTTGCATCATGACATTTTTGTAAGAAAATTAAAATCCATTCTCACAGATGCTGGCATTTGTGGGTAAGGTTAAACTAAGGTCTGAAAGACTACCGGGAATAAGCAAACTGTGCTTTTGGTCCTCTCTGGAGTGCCCTCCAGCAGGTGCTTCTATAGCACCATTTTTTCTTAGTATCATGGTTCTACACCCTAGGGATGGGACCAATCCTCTGTCTAGTTGGGAAGGGGTAGTGGTTTGTAACTCAGCAGCTACCAGAATCAAACACTCTCTGCAGGATACAATAAACTCCATGTAGGTACTCTGCACAGTATACAAGGAGTGTATTTGCATAGGCAATACTGTGCATTGTGTGGCATAGCACAGCCTAGCCCCACGAATATTAATGATGTGTGGCATGAGTAGGCAACATTTTGCGGTTTGCTCCTTTGTTACTGGCTGCAAAACCTGTATACTGAATGTGGATCATTCCACTCAAACACTAAAATAATAAGAGAACAAAGGAAAAACATGCATTTTCTGAAAGATATGAAGTACAGAACAGAAATGTATATGTCATTATATACTGACTGCAATCTTCAGTGATTTCACAATAAACCACCCATTTCACAAGGAACAGGCCAAATATATGATGGAAATATCTGGACATTCTACAAAACTGTGTACAGTCTGTCTTTTGTGTTTTAATTAATTTTTTTATCCCTTTTTTTGTTAGCATGATCCGCCTCTTAACATAAACATTTAGCATAAGTATATTTAGCTATGCTCAGCTAGTCTGTGCAAAGCACACCAGTGTACAAACTGAAGGAATGGACCACCCAGGTTGTAGATAGACCCATACAGCCACACATATGAACCAGATGCATTCATGCATTCAATTAATAATGTTGTATATCACACAAGCATGGTAAGTGGCATCGCACTACGATTAACAGCAAGTACCTTACAATAACTATTAAGATAGCAGACATCATCTCACTAATCCTGTGGCAGCAGGTATTAAGTGTAGGGGTGGAGTGCAGATGATGCAGGGTCCTAGTACAGGCTGTTCAAGTTTTGTTTTACTGATGTATGATTGCAGATTATAGCAATGAAGTGCAAGATACACAACTGTTTCTTTAACCTTCTTGTAATAGCTGTAAGTGTATGATAACCATTTATATGGTAAATTTGACTAGTCCATTTATGCAAGTGCCTGTATACTAAGCTAGAAATAGCATTGTTTTCATTGTTAAGCATTGCTTACTATTACTCAAACATGGTGCCTGAAATTGTGCACCCTTGCCTACTGTGTTTGCTTGATGATAAGTGATGCCCAATGTTTTCAAATGTTGCAAATTCAAAATATGTGCAGTCTCAGTAAGCACAAGCATGCAATAGATGGGAAACAGCAGCATATAAACAGCAGTTGGTGGGAAATGCTCAATAGACATTCAGCTTGAACTATGGCAGGCATGTCTGGAGTTGCTGGAGAGGGTGTGCACCTTTGGATGCTGCGTTGGGGTGTCCAGGAATCCAAGATTTTTGTTGGACTCCTAGTTAGGGAGCATGGGCCCAGGTTGCTGCAGCAGGACTATTCTGGCTCAGAATATAAATTTAAAGCCTGGAATAGTATTGTCAGGGCCTTAACAAGTGCAACAGGTATCCCCACACACAGGTGAGCAATGCAGACATCATTTTGATGACCTCTGAAGAAGGAAGCAGGATACACTTGAAGTTTGGATTGGGGGATGTCAGGCAGGGGACACCCCACAGATGTGTAAGTATCAATTTCAGTAAGCAATTGTAAGAGTTAAAAGCTGAATATAGTCCAGACTGCTATTCATAATGGCGTTCTGCTCTGTTCTTTTTTCCACAGCTGCTGAGGAGAGAGTCTCAAATGTTTAATCCCATGCCGCGCATCTAGTAAAGATGTGAAAATCATGCGGTATGTATGTATGCATCAGAACAGTACTGTCTAAATAGTATTTTAATAATAATAATAATTTGTATAGTAATTTTGTAGCATTAAAAGTTAAGGACCACTTAGTTGGTATTTAATAGAGTTGTATCAAATTGAGCGTGCATATCCCAACTGTATAAGAAACTATGCATGCTTTAGTGTGTAGCACAAAGCAATGGTGCCATTTTCTCAAATAAAAGTGGGCATGCATCTGTAAACTTGAAAAGGAAAAATATGCATGCAGTAGTCTGTAGGACAAAAGAACAGTACAGTATTTTAGCATAGTCATTGGTTGTGGGTTCAAAAACAGCACTTCCCAAATATACAATACTGTTAGGTTTTCAAAGTTATTGGAATGTAACTTCATACTTCTATATCAGTGTCACAAATGACCATCTGTAATCTGTAATTAGTATAACTGGAACATGCATATGTGCAATATATAAACACATCAAGGATTGGTGGCTACAGTCTGTACTATAGTATGCCTCTGTTATAAACTGAGTAGTCTTAAAAGTAAGGAAAAAATGTGTTAGGAGTTTGTAGTGTTAAAAGTAAAGGTAACAGAATAGGGTCAAATAATTGTATCAATGTTTTGTATGTCACATATGAAGTTACTAATATTCTCTTTTTTTTCTCTCACCCCAATCCTTATCTCTCTCTTGTGTGTGTGTGTGTTTATTTTTTTATTTATTTTTAGGTTTATTTTTGTGTGTTACTTTTTTATTTTTTGTTTTTCCCACAGCACAGTGGGGTAGGACTATCCCCAGAATTCACCAACTACAGCACCACTGGTTAGCCACATCTGGTGCAGTACCTAGTAGCACCCCCTCTGCTGCCCCTGCACTACCTAGCCCCCCAGGTACTTTTGCCCTGGAGGATAGGCCTGTGCCACCCTCCAGGAGCAGTGTCAGAGGGTGTGAGTTTATCACCTGTGACAAATTGCCATGGATGGTGCATAGGATACAGCACCACACTGCCGGCACATGCCTATGCCTGATACAGCACCTTCTCTTCATCCTAGTGCAGAGCACCCATCGGAGGTGCAGACATCAGGCACTGCAACCAGTGTTGAGGTGCCAGTGATGACAGTCCACTAGGTGAGGACTAGATACTCACTGTCAACAGGCTCAACATGCATGCATGCAGAGATTTCCCATCCCCTTCCCCATGCACGGTGTACACTCACTCATGTGTCCATCATCATATCTGCCTCTTGCCTTGTTTGTCTTGTCTGTCTGCAATTACTTCCTCACCTACACAACCTACCTCACCCAGACATTCGTGCAGCCCTTCCCTAACATTCCTCCCTCTCTCTCTCTCTCTCTCTCAAAAAAAAAAAGGGGGGGGCACCTGTCCCACAAAAAAAATCGTCCCCTACATAGCTCTCCATTTTGCACAAGTGTGTCCATGTCACACATGATTCTTTCGAATTCTCTATATAATTCTCTATACAACAGATTGTGTTGTAGCCACTCCTCTCTCTGGGGGGATGGCATTCCAAATTCAGCAAAATGTGTATGTTTTATTCTGGAGGGAATGGCTTGCTATGGTTCTTTCTTACATCCATCCTGCACATTCCTGCCTTATTTTCACTTTGTGCATTCCCCTGCCTGCTCCCCATTTCACTACTTTCCTGTCTTCCCTATTTATTTTCTTTAAAGTATAATTGCACAATGGTGTGCATCCTGCATTAACACTTAGTTTGGCAAAACCTGTTCAATTATATAGCTGAATTGGAAACCAGTACCTCAAACAAACACTTTGGACTCCCGGACACCCCATCTTTGAGCACAGAATCTCAAAAACACTCCAGGAATGCCAGTCATGCCTATCATAGATCAAGACCAAAGTAGAATGATGTTTTCCCACCAATTTCAGGTTTTGCGCTTACTGAGAATGCACACTTTCTGGATTTGCGACATTTGAAAGTGCTGCACATCCCTTACCATCACACAAACATGTTGCGCAAGAGTGCGCACTGCCAGGAAATGTGATTGCACAATAGCCAATAGTATTCATTGAATGCATCCGGTGTATGTCTGTGGCTGTCTGGGTCCTATCTGCTACCTGGGTGGCCCATTTGTCCAGTTTGTACACTGTCGCTCTACATGTAAATGAGATACGCATAGCCAAAGCCATTTGTGCTAAGTGACGAATCGTGCAAACAGTAGCCCCCCCAAAAAAATAAAAAAGTATAAAAAATACAGAATTAGTTGAAATGAGGAAAAACAATCTCTGACATACACAGTAGAAACTGTTAATACACATGAAATATGACTACATAGGTCTGGATCCTGACTCTCACTGCAATGCACTGTCACAAAACAGGAAGGGACGTATCCATCTTTGCCCCACAAACACCTTTGCAGCAAATACATGACGTAATTCCTCACACAAACAAGTGCAGCTGAATGTACACTGATATCAAGGAATGGCCTGTTACTTCTAAATGTATTCTATGTAATATATTTGGATGTAATGCACTTACTGATCACACAACCTGCTATGATTATTCCTTGAAAATACACAGCTGTGTCCAACCTTTCTGTGTTTCTTGACCATTCATCAGTTATCTGACCATTACTCAGAGACATGCAGTGTGTAAGCCAGTCTATATAATTTACATTAAAATGTGTGAGAATATTTACTGGGGATATTATGATATGCAGTTGCCATCAAATTAATGGATGGTTGGATCCCATAAACAAGCATATTTTGGGGTGGGGAGCAAAGGTGGGTTACTGTCGTGGAACATGCAAGGGTATGATATTCCTTCAAGGGGGTGGAGCCAGGCTGAGCTACTGTTATGGCACAAACAAGGCTATGCTGCTCTTGTTACTCTCCTTGTTTTGCATCTTAACGGTTTGATCTCATTAAGGTGGTAAAGCTGGAAACTACTATGTGCATCATTACTTTCAAACTTGTTGAATAGTTCCACCAGACTGGTTGATTAGCATGCAATTCAGCTGCTTATGCTGCAATTGGCATCTCTAAAACACAGTCTAGACAGATGCAGCCCATTAATAATCTACTTCATTATAAAAAGGCAAATGTGCAGCTAGCCAAACTGATGGTGAGGATACTTGCTATATGTTCAGCAAAACAAAATATTTCCTAAGCTATCTTTACAGAGGAGTATTGAACTCCAGCAGGTATGCTGTCATTTTTTTTTACCTACATAATGCATATGCTGGAATATAGTAATGAATAATATTAAGCAAAGCCTTTTACATTGTTAGCTGTATGCATTAGTTAGGTACTACTGACTGTCTACCTTAACTGTTTTTTTTCTGATAACAGTTACTTTGTAGTTATGTGATGTGATAGTTATGTGTATTATCATTTGGTTGCATTTTAGGGCCAAAATGTCATTGAGGTACAGACCTTCCTTCAGTGATACAGAAAACATGATAATAGTGGACACAATATGTCAACATGGCACTTTTCTTCTTGGAAGGGGTCATCCGAATATGCCAGGGAGGCTGAGCATATGTCAGCAAATCATTGATAACATAAATGCCATTGGCAGCCACCACCATACTTATGGGCAGGTGTGCCACAGGGCCACTGACATGCTCACATCTGCACGGAGGTGTGCGTTTGCTGTTAGACAAGAGCAGAAGGTATCAGGGGGTGGGTCTACTGCAGGACCATCTCTTATCCCCAATGAGGAATTCCTGGTGAATCCTCTGACACAAGATAACTCACAGCAGAGCGGCCCACAATATGTCCTTGATGTGGGTGCAACTCCTTCTCAGTCTCAGGAAGATCTTCCAGGCAGGCTTTGTTATATGACCAGTTCAATACTGTTGTATAGTAAAATAATTGAATTAAAAATTACTTCTGTGTCACTTCTGTTTTTGTGGGGGGAGATTGAATATTAGTACAATGATACGTTCAGTTTGAAGTTGTCAGCCAAGTTTTTGTTAAAGTAACATGTTATGCTGATTGAGAGGAGAACATGTACTACCTCCTATCTTACTGTTAAATGTGATGATGTTGGCCTTAACTCTTGCTTAACTTATTTCAGGACCATCAGGAATGCAGCAATATAGGCCTCCTGCAGGTGGTAAGCCAAATCAAGTTATTTCATTACTGCAGATCAATTTCTAGTAATCTAACTTGTCATTTTAGGACTGTTGCGTTTATTGCTGTACTGTTTGTAATAGTGGTAGCACTGTTAGTTGTTTAGCGTATATTGCACTGGGTCTATTTCAAAACATTGAATACTCACATTTTTGAATGTGACTTCATTGAGCCTGACTTCATCGAATCTTCATTATATCGAACTCCCTGAGCAATGAAAATGAACCCCAGGAAAGGAGCCACTTGGCTACTATGGTGAACCTTGCCCTTCCTCCACTGTAGTGTGCTCTATGAGTTGATATATTTAGTTGGGGATGGAGGTGGAGCCCCCCAATTGGAGGGTTTTTTGTTTTGCTGTTTGTTGTTTTGTCCTGTAAGTGGTTCCTTTCCTGGAGTTTGTTTTCATTGTTCTGGGAGTTCGATATAATGTAGATTCGATAAACTCAGATTTGATAATGTGAGTATTTGATGTTTTGAAGTGGACCACTTGCACCATAGCAGTGCAGGTATTAATGTATAAATCTCCAGAGCAAAAGAAGGTTCCACAACATTGCACCAATGTACTTTTAATAAAAAACAAAGCTTTCAGACATAAGTCCTTCTTCAGTGTTAATCAAATTCAGATTAACACTGAAGAAAGACTTATGTCTGAAAGCTTTGTTTTTTATTAAAAGTACATTGGTGCAATGTTGTGGAACCTTCTTTTGTTCTGGAGATTTATGCTTTTGTTGTTGGTTCCACTTTAGCATTGGTTCACTTTGTGACTGCCAGGTATTAATGTATACCTGTGTTTCTCCCTTTTTATCACAGGTGATCATGACAGTGGAAGTGTGGGCCCTGTGCCACCTGATGTCAGTGTCTCATCAGACACTGATAATAATGGTGGCAAAACTGAGGCACAGTCAGGGGATGCACAGGTTGAATCTGACAGAGGTTGACATCCAGCCATCCCCTTCTTTTGTCCCAGACACAGCCAATAGACCCACACCTACCCAGTCCACTGTGCCCACAGATATAAGACAGGTGGAGGACAATGACATTGAACAGGGAAGTGTGGCTACTGTAGCTTCAGTCCCTGTTGAGTCTGGCCATAGCCAAATTGTTGGTGAGGTGCCATGCAGGAGGGTTGATAGAGGTGCTTGGAGGGGGTCTGCTGTTCCTCCTCCACTTGCTGCCAGTGTCTCCTCCTGTGTCACTCAATGTATGTTTATGGCCATCATGGAAGCACAGGCATGTTCAGAAAGGTGCTCCAGACAAATGCTCAGGGTTCTGGATGTGGCACAATCTGACATGTGTGACTGCCTGCACTGTGTTGCCAATTCCCTGGATTGGATGAATGACACATCGAGGGATGTCTGTCATGAAATGTGCAGTGTCTGTGATGGAACATCTGCTGAGAGAGGAACAGCCTCCTCATGGGCATAGGTCAGCCACAACATCTGCTGAGAGCCAAAGTGGCCATTCTCGGTTACGGTCTTGTAGTGGCAGTACTTTCTCTGGTCCATTGGGGAGTGTGCTGTCCACACCCAGACATGGCAGACCATGGGGCTGTGGTCCTGTGAGTTCCTCTGAAGGGAGCAAGTCCAGCAGACATCAGTCATGCTCAAGTAGTAACACTCCATCTGACCTTGAGCATGGAGGTGCCAGTGGAACTCCTAGAAAAGTCAGTTCCATTGGTCGAGGGTGACAACGATGAACTGCCACCTCCACCATGCATAGCTTATACCTGTCCAACACAGCAAGACATAGAGCTAACACTGAGCTTGGCTGTGTTCATGCAGACTCTCAGACAACAGTTTCACATGGAGGACCCCTTCAGACACACACACAGCCTGCCTGCTTCCCTTTCTCCCTCACACATACTCACCAACTTTTTGTGTCAGCCTAGGCCTCCTGCCCCCCCTGCACCCTATGTAAGTCTCGACATTAAATTCCTGAATACCATCACACAAGCTTACTGCCTTAGTCTTTTGAGCCATATAAGCTGTTTGACAAATATCTGGATATCTGATGATAACTGTGCTAGATCCCTGTTTTTTCTCTTTTGGATTCAGAGATACAAAAACGTGTCTAATGCACAGGGTGCATAGCTACATTAATGCCTAGTATATCTGCATTTATGTTGTTGAACTGATAATTGTACCTGTCAGTTATATTTGCCTTGTCAAATTATATACTGGATAGTATCATCATGACAGTACTTTCTAGTGTATTCTCTTGTAAGGGTTGTGAAGTCATGAACTGCAATGTGTGCCCTTACTTTATAACCTTTATCTTTAATGTTTCCCAGTACGTATGCATGGTGCACATCATAAGGCATGCCATCACATGCAGATTTCAGGACTGTATGACAGTACTGTAGTCAGACTCATCAGAACAGTAATACAGTATAATTCTCTCTTTTGCAGGGACCTCAGCAGACACATGCAGCAGCTGGACAGACCACAGGGTTTTCTCATCAAGATAACACAAGGCCTACTAAGCATGATATGATGCATGTGGGTTGATTAAAAGACATGTCACTGTCATCTGTCTGGCATCACATTACATTGTACCTGTTATTCTAAGCCTATTACTTCTGGTTCAAGAACTTGGACATCAGGCCAGTTGTCTTATATTACAAAGGTTTGTAGTCTACGCTCTAGTGGGAAGACAGGGTAGCCTTTGCCCTTCTTAGCTGAGAATTGCTGGTTGAATGTTTATTGAGGCAGTTCTTCTAAGTATCTTTGTTATGGTTTAAAACCAGTTATTTTACATTAGGAAGGTTTGTAGTATAGACTCCTGTGGTAGAGAGGATAGCCTACACCCTTCTAAGCTGGGAATTGCTGGTTGAAGGCTTATTGTGTCTGTTATTCTGAAAAGTGTCTAAGCTCTGGTTTAAATACATGTGCTCCAGGCCACTTATTTCACACTAGGAAGGTTTGTTGTCTACTCTCCTGTTGGAGTAATCTACTGCATTGCTGCTTTGTTTAAAATGTTTGTTCTTCTGCTGTGATTGCAATTTTCTGCACTTTGTATTTCTAGGACGTCTGCATTTTATAGCATAGTCTCAATTCAGGCTTGCTGAATCTAGACTGTTTGGTATCATTGGAGCACTAAACCCAGCCCTCTTAAATTACAAAGCCCCCCCCTGCACCCTTGTGGCAGAACTGTGCAGCCAGGAACCCATCTGACTTGGGGGCTGCTTGAATAAGGCTCACTGTTAGCCTTTCCTTTGTTTTACTTGTTTGAAATATTCCAGCATTGTGTTTTGGGGAGTTTGCATTCATTTTTCTGTAGCTTCTCAGACTACTTCTGACCTGCAAGTAACTCAGGTGTGCATTGCGAAACACTGACACATTTTTATAACCCTAGCCTTCCATAGAATAGACACATCTTGTTAGTCTCACACCCAAACCCAGTCTATCTAGCCCACTCCCCACTAGTTACTACAGTATATACCTTCCATAAGGGACAGAGAGTTTCCTACCATGTCTCCAGGCAGCCTTATTTACATGGGCATCCTGAGGCAACAGAGTAATCACTTCATGTATACTGATAACCAGTTACTGCTAAAACAAACTAATACAACATGTAAGAGCTGCATCTATACTATGAATTTGGAATCAATTCTCTCGCATAACAACAAAACATATATCAAACATATTGTCAGCACACACAATTCATCTGTTGCTCATACAAGCACAAACATGCACACAGTACAGACCCAACAGAATCCACTATACATAATAATAAACACACCAGTACCTCATCCAATAAGCCCCTCAGGCAAAACACCTCAAAACCAAATGTCTTGCTCATAAGCAGATGTATCCCTCACCAGGCTAGACAAGGAGAAGGTCACAGTCAGCTGCCTGTCAGGTGTGAAAGTCCATCAGATTATGCATGCACTCAAGTCTCTCAACAACAAATACTGTTATGACTCATGTCATAGTCCATGTTGCAGTGAATGACTGGATACATACTTCACTGTACTACATGAAGGTGCTTGCCTCTCCCATAGTGGCCTTTTTAGGCAATGTCAGAACAACTAAAGTCCCAATGTAAAAGAATCCACCACAGACAAACTGAATGTTATAATGCAAAGAATGTAAATCAGTAGATGCACTCACTGGAGGAACTCCTTACTTTAGAAGATGCCTATGTCTGTACAGTCACACAGACATGGTTCAAGGCCTCAGAGAGCACCCTGGCCATGCAGGGATACAATGCCTTCCACATGTTTACACATCAAAACAAGCATGAAAATTTCAAAGACAGATGTTTATACATCTTCATTAAAGAAAAATACACCACAAGACTGGTCAAAGAGTAAGACTTTGTAGTGCTACTCCAAGTCCAACTAACTGTATGCAAACCCCCCTTCCATATCATTGATAGCTGCAGGTCCCCCACCATGAACCACAAGGACCCCTCTGCCTACTTGGACTTAATTGAGTCACTCACTAGACAGCCAAACACATTGGTCATGTGTGATTTCAACTATCTTTCCATCGATTTGGAGTCATATATGTGCACAAACACACTTATCCTAAGTTTCCTGGACTTTGTTAATACACATGCTGTGTAACAGATAGTCTGTACCCCCACAAGAGGTTTGACTGTCCTAGACTTAGTACTGACCAACATACTGGTTCTCTGCACTAACCCCTGTGTGTTGGCCTCCCTGTTCAGGTCAGATCACAAAGGAATCTCGTTCATATTCACAATCATACCCGACATCCCCTGAAGAGCAGAAGGGATGAAACATTTCTCCAAAGCAAACTATAGGCTCCTAACCAATGCCATAAAGAGTTGCAAACTCCTACTATCACTGTCAGTAATGACAGCTATACAGAGGTGTACATAAATGGCCTGTATAAACAGCTATACAAATGTATAGAGTCAGCTGAACGTGAACAAATCAAAATAAGTTCCTCACAGAAAACAAGCCACCCTGGTGGGCATCAAGCATATATAGGTTATACAAGTGGAACAAAGTAATGTCTAAGAACAAGATGGAACTGACTAAGCATTGGAAGGACACTCTCCACAGCTTGAACAAGGAAATTACATATCTTGAAAAGTCCTCTGAAGCCATGTACAAACCTAAAGTAGCATCCCTAGCTAAAGATAATCAGGAGGCATTCTTTAGTTATGTCAGACATCTAAAAGTGAACGCCCAGCTTTGTGCCCAACTAGTAATGGATGGTACCACTCATACTGACCCTGAGGACATCGCCAAACTGCTATCAGACAGTTTGGGGTAAACTTCACCCCCCCTGTCCACACCAGACATACCCCAAAGTATACCTGTCACCAGTCCTCTACCTAGTAACTTCCTATGAATCTAAGGTGACATCTACCTGGGCTCCAGACCAGTGTCTGATCCGAGCCTGGTGAAACGGTTGTATATAAAATAATCTGATATAGCTGATTACATCAGCATTGTCTGTTGAGCATATGTTGATAATAGTGTCCCGCATGCTGGTGTAAAAGGATCTCTGTAATGTCAGGTAACATGTGTCACTCACACACACACACACACACACACACACACACACACACACACACACACACACAATTGACTTCAATGAAAACAGAACCCCTACCTCTTAAAGTACACACTACTACAGAACACAGTACTATATGCAAGAGCCATGGAACATGTCAGATTTTTGCATTTCTGCAGGTCAGCTTATAGTGGATGACATCAGCATGCCATGTGGGAGACAAGAGATTGGGAAGGCTGCATGAAACAGATGTCTAGGCTTCTGCAAGTGTGAAAAGACTAGCAAGCCATGCCTTTGGAAAAGTAACTGTGGGATAGCACATCTGCTCTGCTGAGTAGAAACATACACAGACAGTTGACTGCAGTGAGAACACAACCCCTATCTCTCTATGTATACATACTATAGAACTCAGTATTTTACACAAGTGCCATGGCACTAGTCTGATTTTACATGGCCACAAGTGAACATATGGTAGATGACATCAGCAGGCCATGTGGGGGACAACAGGTTGTGAGGCATGCATAGGCACATATATTCATAGGTTCATATGAGGCCAGTAGCCTAACTGTAGAGTGTGCCCTAGTTCTGTAGATGCCTAGCTGTCTAAAAACACAAGTACCCTTACTGAGCATAGTTGGATGTTTGAATTTAGCACAGCAAGGTTGTCAGCACCACAGACTGGCCCTGTCTATGAGGGAGCACACAACATTATATGTTACACTTTGTAGTGTGGTTGATATTTATGTATAAAAATACTTAACACCCAGGGTTGTAGTGCTTGGGGGGAGGGGCAACTCATGTATGTATTGTGAATATATGACGTATATTGAGAATGTGCCCTGATAAACTGATCATATGTACAGAAGAATTTGGACTACCACCTCCAGAGAGAGGGGTGACAAGAACATAATCATGTTGTATAGCCAACTGGACCAAATCAAGTGTGTCAAGTAGACACATTTGTGACATGGAGAGCTATGTATGGGATAATTGTTTTTGTTTGTTTGTTTCTTGGGGTCAAATGCCCTTTTTTTGGAGAGAAAGAGAGGAATGTTGGGGAAGGGACACAGGTATGCCTGATGCAAGTCATTTGCCAAGGTGAGGAAGCAATTGCTGACAGACAAGACATACAAGGCAAGACACAGGGACGGTGAAGAACACAAGAGGTGGGTGAACATCATGGTTGGGGTAAGGGTGTGTACCTTGCAAACCCATTTACCTCAAGCTGGGTGACAGTGAGAATTGAGGTCTCATCCAGTAGACTGTCATCACTGTCATCTCACTGCACCAATGGCTGCAGTGTCTGATGTCTGTGTCTTCTTGTGTTATTCAGTACAATGATGGAGAGCGGTGTCTCCATCTAGCATAGGTGTGTGCCCACACTGGGGTGCATAATTCTACACACCATCCACGGCAGTTCTTCTTGGATAACAAAATCACCCCCTCTACCACTGCCCCCAGAGGGAACCACAGGCCTGTTCTCTGGGGTAGAAGTACCTGAGGGGCTAGGTAGTGCAGAGGCAGCACAAGGGTTGCTACCAGGTTGTGGCTCAGTTGTGCTGGGCTGTGGTGCCATAGCCAGTGGGGTGGAAGCAGGTGGATCCCATGGGCCAATCCTACCCAACTGTGCTGTGGGGGAAAGAAAAAAAAAACAACAAAAACAAAAGAGAAAATAAGGGTTGGTGTGAGAGTTTGCATAAGTTGTCTTATTTACCTGTTTAGGCTTTAGAGGCTGGTTTTCTAGTTCTTGGTTCTCAATTTTGCATTTGTAGACAGCAGCTTATTTTCCTTACTGTATTACCTAGTAATGACAGATGTGTGTCTGTCCAGAACAAGATAACAGTGTCCCACAGGCTGCTGTAAAAGGTTAGCTATAAAGTCCAACAACAGCTCACACACACACATCAACCCCCCATTTGACTGCAGTGAGAGTAGAACCCCTGCTTATCTAAGTACACACACTACTGAGCATACTACTTAATGCAAGTGCCGCAGCTCAAGTCTGACTTGGAGTATGTCAGACCACACTTTATAGATGATAACATCAGAAGTGTCTGTTGAGGACAAAATAACAGTGTTCTACAGAATGCTGTAAAAGGCTCAATGTAAAGTCCAGCAACAGCTTGCACAAACACATACACACAACCCCTCATTTGACTGTAGTAAGAATAGAACCCCTATCACAGTACACACACTGCAGAACACAGTATTTAACACACAAGCCACAACATAAGTCTGAATTTGTTAGGACTGCAGGTGAACTTATAGCAGATTACATTGTCAGGCCATGTGGGAGACAAGAGGTTGGAAGGCCTGCATGAAATGAATGTGTAGGCTTGTGCAAGCCTCAAAAAAATGGTAAGCCATGCCATCAGAGAAGTAACTGTGGGATACACACTTATGCTGTTCTGTGTAGACACACATCCAGTTGACTGCAATGAGAATAGAATGTCTACCTATCTAAGTACACAAACTACAGAACACAGTACTTATCACACGTACCATAGCACAAATCTGATTTTGTCAGTACTGCAGGTGAACGTATAGCGGAGGACATTGACAGACCATGTGGGAGACAAGAGGTTGGGAGGTCTACATAGGTACGTTGATTCATAGTGGCATCTGAGGCTAGTGGCCTAATAACAGTAAGCTGTTTGGAAGCCTATGTATTTATTTATTTATTTATTTATTTATTTATTTATTTATTTATTTATTTCCAATTTGATGACTGGGGATGTTTACTGAGCTCAGGGAGCCCATTTTCAGTGAAGGCCTAGGGAGAAAACCTCCATGTTACAAAGTTTAGATAACAGATACACTATAGAAAAGAAGAACAATTTACAATTATGTTTCATGCTAGAGAACAGGTGTAATTTCTTATGTACATGTTACCTTTAGATACAGACACAATGTTATTAATGAACAATTTACAGTTACATTTCATGTTGGAAAGCAGGTGTAAATTCTTAGGTACATGGTACAAATTTGATATTTTACAATATGTACATATGTGTGGTAGTCTATAGATCATAGCTAGAGAGGCTAGTAATCATAGCTGGAGAGGGGTTTAGAGGTGGAGAGAGAATTATAGGACTAGGTGGGGAGAATGCAGTAGCATTATCTGTTGGAGTAAAGGTAGGAATGTAATTGAGATTTAAAGTTTTCAATGTTTGCACAGGACCTGAGAGAGGAAGGAAGAGAATTCCATTTTTTTTTTTTTGCTAAGGAAAAGGATCGGAGGAGTTGACCAGCAGGACGACTGGGTTTTCAGATACAGATTAGGTTTTGGTGAGTAGATTTAAGAATTCTCTGAGGGGTGTAGGGGAGAAGGATGTTGCATAGAGCAGGGCACTTAGAGGATTGAAAGATTTGTTTGTGGGCTGTGGTAATCTAAATATAGTCTAGATGGTTGGAGAGTTCAAGCCAGTGTAACAAATTAAGGGCAATACAGTGATGGGAGGAGTATTTGGCTTTGGTGACAAATTTAGAAATCTTATTATAACATACTTCCAATTTTGAAGTGAGTATGGCAGATTAGTTAGTTAATAGAGGAGCACCATACATTAGTAAGGGGGTAGATAGGCAGTGGCAAGCATTTGTCTGGTGGAAGGAGAGAGAAATTGAATGTTTCTGTATAGCATACCAAGTTTTATATGGGTTTTCTTAATGTTTTGCTGGATGTGAGTGTCAAATTTCAGGTGTTCATCAATAGTGACTCCAAGTAGTTTGGCAAAGGGACCAACCTCTATAGTGGAGTTGTTTTGGCTAATGATTTGGAATGAGTTTCTATCAAGACGGGAAGCTTTTGAGGGAGAGAATAATAGTATTTTGGATTTATTGGCATTTAGTGAGAGGTGATTCTGAAGCATCCAATTTACAGTGGTGGAAAAAGCAGCTTGGGTCAGTGTCTGAAGCTCTGGGAGGTTGGCGGCACTGCATTTTAATGTGGAATCATCTGCATATTGTACAATTTTGGTACTGGGTATGGCTTTGTGGAAAGTGTTAATAAAGATGTTAAACAGCATTGGACCGAGTATGGATCCCTGGGGAACCCCAGGGTCCCCTTATTGAACACACTGGGGTGTATGACAATGTGAGGTACTGCCAGCTATGCCAGGAGAAGTAGGGCAGTGGATGTGTAATATATGCCAGCACAACTAGCTGGAACTCTATAAAGAATTATATATTGTTTGTATATCAAACTGATTTGTACAGATTCTTGTGTTGAAAATTGTACTTGTAAAGCTGATTGTATTAAAATGTACCAACACTGGGTCCTGCTGACAGAAAATAAATATACATGCATGTAGTAACTGATTAAATGCATGAATTCTAACTGTTGAAATGAATACACTGTAACAGAGGATACTGGAAGAGAAGAAGTTAATTTCAATCCATCTGACTTTGAGAAATAGTAAGAAATTAAATTACCGGGTCTAGGACATAAATATGTTATCTCACAGTTTTGAATGAAGCCAGAGACACAATGTCTGTAAGAAGCATTGTTTGTTAGTCTCTGTGGGAGGAGTAGAGGTTTGTAATTGTTTTATGACTTCCAGAAGCTGCACCAGATCTGAGAAGAGCTCTTGTGTATGTATTATTGACATGTAGGTGCTAAATGCTGGCAGTTTCTAGCAAAGTGGGGTTGCACATGAACCAGAAATCAGACTACCAGATGTATGTGATGTCATTCTGTACAGAACAAATGTTTTAATATTAGTTGAGACTGAAGTCTCAAAGCAGTCTATTTCTTGGAACCTGACATAGAAGGATCCATTGCCTACTTCATCTTCCATTGTTCTATTAAGTAAGTAGGAACAGTAATTCTCTAGATCAGTCAGGAAAGTATACTGAGAATAGTTAAGTATTGTTTTTCTGTAAATGTGTGAATGTTTCCATCTGTGTTATTTTTAATATTTCCTGTGACTGAAACTCTAGTGTTTACTGTAAATAGATATTTCACATTTTCATGTTTTTCTATTATTTATTATTAAATATATTTAAACTTTTCATTGTGGCTGGTCCTTTAGAGTATATTTTGACCTTTGAGATTACTTATATCTACTGGTGACACTGTGGCCACTCCTGAAGCCTGGCTGTTTGGTCAACATTACCATCTGTATTAATATTATTTTTCACTCAGTATAATTGGGTACCTTTACAAGAGGCTTGTGTGGCTGGCTTTGTAGTGGCTGGTGGCAGGTATAAGTACCTTATAGTCTGGGCAGAAGGAGGCAAAGCAAGTAAATCTGTACCAGCCTTTTCCCGTGTGTGTGTGTGTGTGTGTGTGTGTGTGTGTGTGTGTGTGTGTGTGTGTGTGTGTGTGTGTGTGTGTGTGAAAATCAAATCTTAAAGTGTGTGTGTGTCAGCTCCTTGCAGCAGGGAAGCAAAGCATTGGTTCCACAGAGAGGGCGTTGGAGTACTTGGCTTGGACACTCAGCTGAGGACTTAACTCTACAGCTGTGCCAGTGGAAAGCCTTATCAGGGACCTTGGGAGAGACAGAGAGAGAAACTCTGAGCCTGGGCTGAGTGTGTTCCCTGTGTGCTCTTAAGGTAAATTGTGCTTGATGCAGAAAAGTCTGCATCTGGAAATACTGAGTGCATCCATTTTATTTCTGGCCCAGATTGGGGACATCACATATGGGTGACAGTGGTGGGATATTAATTGAACTTCTGTTCCCTGTAGGCAGTTGTTACTGAAGGTGTGTGCATTCTAGGTAGCCACAGGGTATACATTCAGAGTTTCATTTCACAACAGCTTTGTTTAAATTTTTTTTTGTTAGTTTAGTTTAGCCAGGGAAAGCAGGCAAAGATGTCAGCAGAGGATTATGACAAGCTGACAAAGAACCAGTTGACCAAGGTGTGTCAAGCCAAATGGCTGGTGCATGCCAACCTGATTAAAGAGGAAATTATTTCAGTCTTAGCCACAGCTCAGATCAGCAACCAGGAGGATAACCAGTCTGGTTCATAGGCTCATAGGTTGGTACTAGGCTATCAGTCCTAGGGCTTACACAAGTCTAGCCATAACAATTCCCTGGCTATTTCTTCCCACACTATTTACTTCCCTGGACCCCTGTCTAGCAGAGCGACTGATGTGATCCCCGTAGTGAATTTCCTTTCTCCCATCCAATCGTCAAGGTTCCTTTTGAAGAAGGCAAAAGAGGCCCTCTGCTTGACATGTATGGGCAGTCTATTCCAGAGTCTGGGGAGTCTCTAGTTCAAGAACCTATCCCTCCAGCATGTTTTGTTTATTGTGATGACAAGGTTTAGATCCCTGGAGCGTGTGGGTCTGAGGGATTGGGATTTCTTTAAGTGTAGTATGTCCAATGGCTCTGGGTTTGACATAGCCTTGTATGTTAAGCATACATCACCTCTGAGTAAACGATATGTGACAGAGTATAGCTGGAGTTTTTTAAGGTGGCCAGCATAGGGCATCTGCTTTAGGCCTGTGAATCTTTTAGTGAGGTATTTATGTGGCCTTTCCAGTTGTTGCAGATGTCTTGAGAGATACATATCAAATGAGGCATTGTATTCTATAATGGGTCTAATGAGGGATGAGTACAGTGGGACAATGACCTCCTTTTTATCTGAATGAAAAGCCCTTAGTGATGAGGTGTGCCACATAGAAGGATTTCCTGACTGTTCCGGTGATGTGGTTATCGAAGGTGAGACCACTGTCCACCTGTGTCCCTAAGTCTCTTATCACACTTTCGGTGTTTAGTGTACTGCCACCTATGTGGTAATTCATGGGTACATGTTTTTTCCCAAAGGGGATAACTATACATTTCTTGGCATTGAGCTTGAGCCCATGGCTCTGGCACCTAGCATCTGTTTCTGTAAGGCCCTTTTGTACAGTATCCACATCATTTGGGGATTCAATAATGGCTCCCAATTTGCAGTCATCTGCGAACTTTGTTAGCCAGAGTCCCTTACGGTTGGCCTGTACTTCAGAGAAGTAGATGCCAAACAAGAGCGGTCCCAGGACTGAACCCTAAGGTACTCCACTTGTCACTTGTCTGGAGCTGGATTTGGAGTCAGCTACTTTTACTGTGTGGGTTCTGTCAGTAAGCCAGTTGGCAACCCAATGGGTGACGTAGGGATTAATGCCCAGCTTAGTAAGTTTATCTATGATTCCAGAGAGGGGGATGGTGTCAAAGGCCTTGGCGAGGTCTAGATAGGCTGTGTGGACCACCTTACCCTTGTCCATGACTCTGGAGACTGATTCGAAGAAGTTAATCAGGCTCATGAGACAAGATCGGCCCTTCATGAACCCAAACTGGGTGGGGTCCAGTGTTTGAAGGTTGCCAATGTATTTGTTTATAAGTTCCATGATAATACGCTCCATGGCCTTGCAGATAAGGCTCGTCTGACTGATGGGACAGTAGTTTCTGGAATCCAAGGTGGATCCCCCCGTTGTGGAGTGGGATTACTGTAGCTCTGCGCCACTCAGTGGGCATGAAACCTGAGGTGAGGTGAAGGGAATTTACAGCCCTCACAAGCAGAATGGTTCCCCCTTTCCTCAGAGGATTTAAAAATTCATCTGGAGTTAAAGAGACTTGAATTGGAGGCCAAACATTTGGAACTAGAATCAGCAGAGAGCATTTGGAGGCTGAAGAAAATGAGAAGCAGCATTAACATGAGAGGGAGATGCTGACTCTTCACCAGGGTAATGGAGATAATGGGGAAAGGAATAACCAAACCCCAGAAGCAATAAATATCAGTAAATTTCTTCCACAATTTATAGAGGGTGATAATTTTGATAGTTTTATTCATATATTTGAAAGAGTTTGTAAACAGTATAATGTTGACCAAGGGCTCCAGGTACAGTTCCTGACCTTCTTACTCCATGATAAAACTATAACTGCTGTTTCTAAATTGTCTGATATTGATTGTTTAAACTATGATACAGTAAAAACTGTTTACATAAATGTTTTAAGGTAACACCTGAAGCTTATAAAAAAAGTTTTGCGAGCATAGATGCAAGGCAGATGAAAGTGTGTGTGACTATACTGCTGAGTTAAGCACTTATTTTCATAGGTGGGTGACTGGGTATCAGTTTACCATTTTTGAAGGGCTGGCAGACCTGGAAAACAGGCCACTGCTAAGAGAGACAGCCTCTGACATAACCATTGTGAAGCCTGCAGTAGTTAAAGAGGATCAGTACTTTCTTAGGCAGTTAACTCCAGTCAGAGCTTTAGGAGGGAACCAATTGGAAATGCATTTGTCCAGGGTTCACCTTGACTGGCAGGGTGGTAAAGGAAGCAAGCAAGCAAGTAGATGTGTTTGAGCATATCCCTGCAGATGTCCTGATAGGGAATGATTCTGATAATGCAGTACATTGTGTGCATGCAGTTACACACAGTCAGGCTTGGAGTGTGCATCTGGTAGCTTGGGGAGACCCAGACAAACACCACAACTGAAGCCAGGGCTGGTGGTTTGGCTATTTCAGGGAGGGAGATACCCTGTAGCAGTGAGTATGAAGGTGAGCCACAGCTGCTGGTAGGTACCCAGGCGACAGTGAGGCACTGATATCAGAGGTTGCCAGACTTCCTGTGGAAGGAGAGCTTGGAAGAGTCACAAAAGTAGAGGTGAGAAAGGCTCAGCTCTCAGAGCCTACATTACAAGGCTTGAAGGAGGTAGCTAAGGAGACACCTGATTCACAAGGAAAGTGAGCATCTGTATACTGGAACAAAGGATTACTGTATATAGAGTGGACCTCTGGGGGGACTAGAGGGTGAGGTAATACAGCAGTTGGTAGTGCCTAGAGCCTAAGGGCTGGCACTTCTAGCCACAGCCCATGACATTCCTTATCAAGGTCATATGGGCATAAAGTGTACCAAGAGATGTATTATGTAGAACTTTCATTGGCCTTGGATTGCAAGGGATGTAACAGGGTACTGCAGGACCTGTGAGCAGTACCAAAAGTACACAAGGCAGAAGACAAGGTCAAAGCTCTTTTGATGCCTTTGCCTGTGATTAAGGAGCTGTTTCAGAAGGTAGCTTTGGATATTGTGGGGCTTCTGAGTACCCCAATCTCCACAGAGAAGAAGTATATCCTGGTGTTAGTAGATTATGTGACTAGATAGCCTGAGGTGGTGTCTCTGTCCTCCATTGAAGCAGAGAAAGTAGCAAATACTTTGCTGGAGGTTTTCAGCAGGGTAAGTTAACCAAGAGAAATACTGACTGACAGAGGTGCTAATTTTATGTCACACCTGCTGGCTTGTCTGTAGAAGTACTATGGGGTAAAGCACCTAAAGACTAAAGACCACCCCCTACCATCTGCAGACTGATGGTCTTGTGAATAGGTTAAACTCTTCACTAAAGACCATGTTACAGGCATTTGCAGACCAGTTTAAGAGAGAGTGAGACAAATATTTGCCCCGACTGTTGTCTGCATAGAGAAAGGTACCCCAGGAATCCACAGAGTTTTCACCCTTTGAGTTTCTGTATGGGCATAGGGTGAGGGAGCCTTTAGATTTGATTTGTGATGAGTGGGAGAGTGAGTGTGAATCCCACAAGGAGTATGTTGTGGCATATGTTCTAAACTTCAGGCAAGGCTGAGGGAGCTCATGGGTTTGGCCCAGGAAAACCTGGCAGGAGCCCAACAGTAGAAAAAGGTCTGGAATGACAGGAATGTTTGAGCCTGAGAGTATGCTGTGGGACAGCAGATTATAGTTCTCATTCCTGTCAGACACAATAAGCTGCAGTCAGCTTGGTAGGGACCCTTCAAGTAGTAAGGAAGGTCAGAGATGTTAACTACATAGTAAAACTGCTAGGCAGGAGGAAGGTGTACAACTTGTACCATGTTAACATGATGAAACCTTACCATGATAGGGAGGGCCTGGGCTAAGTATTTGCAGTGGATGGCAAGAGTCTGAAGGGGATCTGGTGACTGATCTTCTCAGTGAGGCTCGGACTGACACCTCAGTGAAAGTGATAGCAATGTCCCAATGGCTATCCCCTGCCAAGGTTTGAGAAATCCGAGCAGTGTTACAGGAGTTTGGGGGCATGTTCACTGTGAAATCTGGGTGCTTCCACCTGAAGCAGCACCATATAGATACAGGACCCCAAACGCCGATTAAGCAGGACCCTTACAGGGTGCCTGAATGAGTTAGACAGACTCTGAGGGAGGAGATACAGGAAATGTTGGAACTGGGGGAAATCCAGGAGTCTAGCAGTCCCTGGACCTCCGCAGTGGTGCTGGTACCAAAGAAAGATGTCAACACCAGATTCTGTGTGGAGCACAGGAAACTAAATAGTCACACAGAGTCAGATGTTTACCCCATGCCTAGGACAGATGAAGCCTTAGAGCAAATGGGTGGGGCTAAGTATCTGACCATTATTGATCTGACCAACAGCTACTGGCAGGTGCCCTTGACTCCCACCACTAGAGAGAGGTCACCTTTGTGCTCCTTTCAGATTATATGAGTTCACAAAGATGCCCATTGAGATGAAAAGTACCCCAGCAACCTTCCAGAGGCTGGTAGATCATATCCTAGCAGGAGCAGGAGGTTATGCTCTTGCTTACCTGGATGATATTGCCATTTACAGCCATTCCTGGCATGAGCACCTTCAGCATGTCAGGGAGGTCCTGGGCAGACTGCAAAGGGCAAGGTTAACCATTAAGTCCACTAAGTGTTAGGTGAGTATGGCAGAGGTCTTCGATCTGAGACATAGAGTGGGGAGTGGCAAGATTAGGCCAGAACCTGCCAAAGTGAAAGCTATTCAGTCTTCACCTGCCCCTGTTACCAAAAATCAGGTGAGGGCATTCTTGGGGACAGTGGGGAACTATAGAAAGTCTGCTCCCTATTATAGCACAATAGCCACTCCCCTCACAGACCTGACAAGGAGAAACAGACCAGACAAGTTAGTGTGGACCCCAACCTGCGAGCAGGCATTTCAAAAGTTTAAAGGGGCTTTGGGAGGACCCCCTGTGTTAGCCAGTCCATATTACAGCAACAAATTTGTTGTGCAGGTAGATGCTTTGAACCATTGGGTGGGGGCTGTACTCAGCCATGTTTCCTCAGAGGGAGAAGAGCATCCATTGATATATCTCAGCCACAGACTCCAACCTAGGGAGGAATGTGTTGCAGCTGTAGAAAAAGAATGTTTAGCCATGGTATGGGCACTGGAGAAACTTCAACCCTTTCTGTATAGAATTAAATTCACTGTAGTTACAGACCACAATCCCTTAACTACATTGAGCCAGCCAGCAAAATGCTACATTACTAAGGTAGAGCCTAGGGTTGCAGGCATATGACATGACAGTGCAGCACTGTAGTGGGGTCAGCAATTCCAATGCAAGATGGGCTCTTATGACAGGGTATGGGTTAATGCATTCCCAGACAGGCTCATTCATTTCAGGCAAGGTTTCTGAAGGGGCACTTGAAAAACTATCTTGAGTCTTCAAATGGTAAGAGATATGATGATGTGAGGTATGCCAGCTATACCAGAAGAAGTGGGGCAGTGGATGCATAACATATGATAGCACAGCTAGCTGGAAGTTTGTAAAGAATTATATGTAATTTGTAAATCAAACTGATTTGTACAGATGCTTGTATTGAAAAATGTAGTTCTAAAGCTGATTGTGTTAAAATGGGTCCTGCTGACAGAAAAGAAATATATATGCATGTAGTAACTGATTAAATGTATGCATTGTAACTGCTGAAATGAATACATCGCAACAGAGGATACTGGAAGAGAAGAGATTAATCTCAATCCACCTGACATTGAGAAACAGTAAGAAATGAAATTACTGGGCCATTGCCATAAAGATGGTATTTCATAGTTTTGAATGAAGCCAGGGATGCAATGTCTATAAGAAGCATGGTTTGTTAGTCTCTGTAGGAGGAGTTGAAGTTTGTAATCGTTTTATGACTTCCAGAAGCTGCACCAGATCTGAGCAAAGCTCTTGTGTGTGTATTATTGACATGTACTGTATGTGGTAAATCCTGGCAGTTTCTAGCAATGGGGGGGTTGCATGGAATCCAGAAGTCAGATGACCAGGTGTATGTGATGTCATTCTTTACAGAACTAATGTTTTAATATTAGCTTTGAGACTGAAGTCTCAAAGCAGTCTCTTTCTTGGAATCTGACATAGAAGTATCCCTCACCTACTTCATCTTCCCTTGCTCTATTAAGTAAGTGGGAACAGTAATTCTCTAGATCAGTCAGGAAAATATAGTGAGAATAGTTAAGTACTGTTTTTCTGTAATTGTGTGAATCTTTTCAGTTGTGTTACTTTTACTATTTCATGTGGCTGAAACTCTGGTGTTTACTGTAAATAGATATTTTCTATTTTCATGTTCTTTATTATTTATTATTAAATATATTTAAACTTTTCATTGTTGCTGGTCCTTTAGAGTATATTTTATACTCAGAAGGACCAGCAACAATGAAAAGTTTAAATATATTTAATAATAAATAATAAAGAACAAGAAAATAGAAAATATCTATTTACAGTAAACACCAGAGTTTCAGCCACTACAACTGCCCTACTCTCCTTCACTGACTCTATAAATAAAAATCGGAACAACAACTCCTTCTCTGCTGCAATATTTATTAACTTGTCAAAAGCCTTTGACATGGTCAACCATAACTTACTTCTAGACAAACTAAATTCCTATTCTCTTAACCCACAAGCATTACAATGGTTTAGGGCTTACCTTCAAAATAGACAACAAGCAGTACTGTGGGAAGACAATCTGTCATCATTACTTCCCGTAAATATTGGAGTCCCACAAGGCTCTATTTTAGGTCCCTTCTCTTTTCCTTGTTCATCAATGACCTTCACTTGAACACACCCCAAGCCACCTGCATCCAATATGCAGATGACTCAACTTTAATCTGTACTTCTAAGAATCTAGCCTCCCTCCAGTCAATTACCCAAAATGTATTCCAAAGTGTTGAAAACTGGTTTATGCAACACTGCCTCCTTAATCCCAAAAAAACAAAACTACTCCTTTTTACACCAACTCATAAATCTCCAAATCCATTCTTTACCGTTACCTCTAATAATGCCACCAACATAACCCCAGATACTACCACCCGGCTTTTAGGAGTTACAATTGACAATCGCCTTAACTATGATGACCATATTAACTCCACCATAAAGTCTGTTAACAGAAAACTTGGTTCACTCTATAGAATTAAACCATTCCTTACCCCCTTAGCCAGGAAGACTATTGCCCAGACCCACCTCATCTCTACCCTCTTTTATGCCTCTGCCGTATATACTAACTTATCTAAACACAACCTCTCAAAACTTTCTACATGTTATAATAGCATTGCTAGATTTATCACATGCTCTCCCTTTAAAACTCACCACTGCCTTAACCTTAGACAACTTGGATGGCTATAAATACAGAACCTTATACTCAGTAAACAACTACTTATTACCCATAAAATCCTGCACTATCCCAATAATACCCTTATCCTCACAGATCTGATTTCACCATACAAAAATCTGTCTACACTATGTTCTGCCAATAAACATCTGGTATCCCTAGTTAAATCTAACAACAAAGCAGGTGACTCTCTTTTCTCTAATACTATAGGAAAAAACTGGAATCTGCTCCCTTCTGAACTATCTACCCTAGCTTCTACTACTCTATTCAAAAAACATATCAAAGAACATCTTAAAACCCAGTGGCTTTGTCCTTGTTCTAACCCAGACCGATATTCCATGCCCCTCCTGCTCAAATCCCATCCCCACACACTAACCTAAGCATACAAACCAACTCTTTTTCTCTTTACACCTGCTCTGTTTTTGTGGTCTAATAATTGTTCTTTACTTTTCCCCTAGCAAACCTTTATATATTGTCTATAATCCATAATTTGTATTATTATATTTATTCATATAAACAATGCTACCTTGTACTGTAATTTTAATATACATGTCCTTTTTATAAATTGTTAACGTTTTAACTGTTTATGCTGGAGCTTTTCTCCCCAGGCCTCTACTGAAAATGGACATATATCCAGTTAGACTAGCCCGGTCAACAAATGTAAAATAAAAATAAATAAAAAATATTTTAACCTTTGAGAATACTTATATCTATTGGTGACACTGTTGCCACTTCTGAAGCCACCATCTGTATTAATATTAATTTCACTCAGTATAACTGGGTACCCTTGCAAGTGCCTTAGGTAGCTGACTTTGTAGTGTCTGGTGGCAGGGATAACTACCTTATAGTCTGGACAGACTGGGGCATAGCAGGTAAATTTCTACCCTACCATCCTTTCCCAGGTGTGTGTGTGTGTGTGTGTGTGTGTGTGTGTGTGTGTGTGTGTGTGTGTGTGTGTGTGTGTGTGTGTGTGTGTGTGTGTGTGTGTGTGTGTGTGTGTGTGTGTGTGCTACTTGGAGCAGGGACACAAAGCACTGGTTTCACAGACAGGGCGCTAGAGGACTTGGCTTGAACACTCGGCTGAGGACTTTACTCTACAGCTGTGCCAGTGGTGAACCTTACTCTGGACCTGGGGAGAGACAGAGAGAAGAACCCAAACCCTGGGAAGAGTGTGTTCCCTGTATGCTCTTAAGGGCAATTGTGCTTAATGCAGAGAGGTCTGCATCTGGAAATACTGAGTGCATCCATTTGTTTTCCAAGTGAACGTCTGTCTCCAGTGTCAGTGGTGAGGATTCAGGCTCCTTGATTATTGGCCCAGAGTGGGGAGAACAAGTCTGTGAGCACCACTATGTGGCCCTGTCCATGAGTGTGCACCCAGCATTATGTATAACACTGTATTGTGGTTGATATATGTGTGGAAAAAATAATTACACCCCAGGGTTGTAGTGCTTGTTTGGAGTGGTTTGGGGAGGAAACAAATGGATGTACTGTAAATATATGACATAGTTATATTGTGCCCTTAGTATGCAATGTTTCCACGTGTAGTTTTATACCATACAAAGTAAATGGACAATAAACAGTAATGATAAAATATCATATATACAATTCCATAGCGCAATGAGCCTTGCATTTGCATGCTGGTTAACAAAGTGTACATGCATGCAAGGTAGGCCGGTTTGCATGCAGGGAAGCAGTGCAGAAACACAAGACTCCCATGACAAATGTTAATATAATCTGTTGTGATTATGGCACTACATTCATCTCCAAGAGAATATCAGATTGTTGGCAAGAACGCCTTGCTCTCAGAATGGACAAACTGTCAAAATGCTGCTCCTTCCCATCCCCACTACTCCAATGCCAAAGACAAACTGTATTATTTCCAAAGCATTCAATAAGGTATAATCATCAATTCATTTCAGGTTCTTTTCGTTTAACAAACATAAAACCTCTGAAAAACATAATTCTGCATATCTGTTATGGCCTCAGACCTGAAAAGACTATGCATTTCTATTTAAAATGACATCTTTCACATTTTTCTGCATGATGTTGAATTAAATTACATTAAAATCTTTTTATTTATTTTCCTTCATTAAAATGTGAGATGCATCTGCTCCTTTGGATTTGTATAATGTATAACTCAGTACAATTCTTATAAAATTTCATAAGGATATGTTAATCTTTTCTGGATGTACTACCTTTTCCCAGCAGAGAACCAAAATAGCCCCATGCATTTTGTCGATGCAACTTTCTTGAAAGCAGCGACCAGTGAAAAGGCTAATAACTTTACCTCCACTGTTTTGTCATAAATACAGTAATGTCAAAATGTGCACAAACATATGTGCAGACACCTGGGGAGATACTGTTCTACAATATCACAGGCAAACTTTGGGATGCCAGGTTCTGAGTTATTTTCTCCAACATACAACAGGCAAAATGAAAATGTACACACTACCCATTGATATTTTAAAGTATAAACATTAGATAATTACTACTATAGCTTGCTTTCTTTTTTCTTCCGCTTTCAATTTTATTTGCCAGATGCCACTCATTTTAATGTCGCTTTTGTCACACAACGGGCTACACATTTTTGATGAGTTTTGTATTAGAACATTACTCCACCAGATGTGCAGTAGCAAGGACCCCCAAACCCAGCCCACTACTATACATTTCCCTGTAATTGCTAGTCTTACTGTGAATAAACATGAGATACCCAACGTCACCAGATAGAATATGGAAAACAGTGTAGCTGAATGTATGCGCTGCTGCAAGTGCGCGTTATCTATTCTATATAACAACATACACCTACTATTTGTAGTCCTCTGTGCAGGAATGCACATGGCAGATCTCTTTACTTGTATTCTGATTCAATTATTACTGTTTCTTAGCTGTTTGACATCCAGTATTTATTTGTGGTGCCACTCCCTATATGCCAAGGAATTTTCCATGTAATTCTGTTGGTCTGCAGATATGTATTTTTCAAAATGTGTTTTTTTTTGTTTTGTTTTTTTGTTTTTTTGTAATGTCTGCTGCATTTATTTCGGGGGACAGTGGATTACGGTAACTTAGATAAGACAGATACAAACCTGGAACCGTAATGTTTAAGATACAGTTCCAGTTGTTAACACTGAGACATAGCTCTCAATCTTTTAATGCCCAAAATCTGAACAAAGCATAATAGAATGGGGGCAAACTACCAAATATAGGGAGAGAATTTAAGTACTGCGTTTATAAACTTAGAAAGTTGCTAGCTTTACAAGTTTTATGTTAGAATGCATTTCAGAAGATTGTAAACTGTGAAACTAAAATGTGTGTCATTATTTACTGACTTCCATGTTCAATAATTTACCAGAAAACCACAAATTGTGTGTTATTCTGATAAACACAAGAGTCAGGGTGATGTCACTCGACATGCCTCCAGTCTTCAAACAAGTCTTAACGTATTCAGCTGGGCTGCGTTACCGGCAGGTTAAATAACTACTAGCTGCAATTAGATTTTGTGGGTGATCACAATAATAACATAACAAAAAAATGGGAACCAATGTGTGGACATGCTACTGCTACTGAAAACAACAAAAGGATACTTTACAACTATGAACCTGTTTACCTGTACAGGGTTTTGGAGGAGCCAAGTCATCTTACACTTTTGCATTGTAGTGTTCTTTAAATCACCTGTTTCAGACAGACTCTGTGTAATATCCACGTAAGATTCATATCCTGGAGGACTGGTGTAGTGATGGTTATTTTATCTTCTTGTAATATGATTGATGGCAATCGACTTGCAAATGCTGCTGCTAGAGGTGAAACTGAAAAGGTAGAAGAGTTACTGAAGGAAGGTTGACACCCCACTGACGGTAGTAACACTTCTTGTATATATGTACAATGTGTTTCATCACTCATCTATAAACAAAACTGTCTGCCTATTAAGTGCCTAAAAATTATTGGTGGCAAAATTTACTGCTTGACAGTTTAATATCAGCTGTCTTTTGAAGACAATTACCATATGTGCTGGTTTGTATTTCTGCAATTTTCTCAAATTATATCATAAATGGTGTTTATTAAAACAGGGACAATGTAAGATGAATAATGCATTGTGTCAAGATGTAGATATAAACAGTATCAAAACTAGTATGTGCTGTGTAGGTCTTGCCTAGCAAGGGCAATAGCCCAGACCAATTTCATTAACAAGTATTTTAATGTGTCAAAAACAAAGTCATTTCTGAAAAGTGGATTTGTAAAATGTGTTCTCCTGACAGCTTCATGTAGTGATTAAATCTGATTAAGTAATCAGAACCTTTGCTAAAGTTTTTTTTTTTTTTGTCTCTAGTGTAGGATGATGTGGAATGTACAAATTGTAGAGCTTCTGCTGGCAAGTGGCACTAACCCCAATACAAAAGACAACTATGACATATCCCCAGTACAAGATGCAGCCTGAGCAGGATTCCTGGAAACTGTGCAGCATTTAATTAAGTATGGTGCAGTAGCTAATATTTGAGACTCATGGAATAAGCTTCCAATAGATTTGGCAAGAGAGGAAGGCCATCAGGTTGTAGTAGATTTCCTTAAATGTTGTTCCTCCTCTTAAATTATCAAACCTGAAGGAGAGACAGACACGTTTTCATCATTTTTCTGGCTCACGGAGGTGACAAATTGCTCATTTCATTATGTATAAACTGTGGGCGGCCGCAGTGGTGCAGACAGACACGCTTTCATCATTTTTCTGGCTCACGGAGGTGACAAATTGTTCATTTCATTATGTATAAACTGTGGGCAGCCACGGTGGTGCAGCGGTTAGCATTGTTGCCTCACAGCAAGAGGTTCTCCAGTTCAATTCACGGCTGGGGTGCCTTCTGTGCGGAGTCTGCATGTCTCCCTGTGGCTGTGTGGGTTTCCTCCAAGTGCTCCGGTTTCCTCCCACATCCTAAAGACATGCT